>NW_009911247.1:0-5974 GCF_000696875.1 Nestor notabilis | reverse complement strand
CTGCCTGCAGTGTGATTATAAGTGACTTATCCTCCAAGCAAGTGCAGATTGCTCCCTGCTCCAGGGACAGAGCAGGACAAACAAGCTGCGGCCCAAAGGCTAAGGGCTTTTTCTGAAGATTAAAGAAATGGCTGATTGATGGTCTGGGATGGATGAGGCAGAGTGCAGAGGATGCTGCTGGTTGCCCACGTTAGCCTCAGAGCAGCAGACACACCTCCAGGAAGCATCAGGCAGCACCAGAAGCTCTTCATACCCATCACACCCTCTTCCCAAACTATCCAGTTTCATTTTCATCCAAGTCCTCCTTATGAGTTCTATTGCTCCTTATCCACTCCCCAAAACCCTTCACCTTTCCTGGTGTGAAGCAGCAGCTTTCCTCCTCTTCCCACCTCATCTTTGCTGTCCCCTGCCCCAGTGCCTCTCCCTGCTCATACCTTCACCTCACCTGGGGCAGGCTCCCTCCTGCTCTGTGTAACACTGCTTCTATCCATCCTGCTCCTGGGAGAAGCCAGCCCTGCACACAACTGCAGAGCAACAACGAGCCCTGTGTGCGCAGAGGTTGTGCTCGCTCAGAGGGAAGGTCTCCATCGCTTTGGCTGGGATGGGGGGCATGGAAAGGGGAGGGATGGTCTTTTCCCTTCCCTCAAGCTCTAGAAACACTGAGCTGCCTTTCAGCCTTCACACACTGTATCCATAACCATGTTGGTTTGTCTTATCCTTTCAGGGAGAATTGGGAGCCCCAGGTCCTCCTGGAGTCCTTGGACTCATTGTAAGTACAAAAACAAATGAAGATCTGGCTTCTCAGGGCCTTAACCCTTTAACCTGCATAACTATGCACAGATTGTCTTCTTCCCGTGGCAGGGCAGTGAACAGGATGAGTGTTTGTAAGGGGAGGTTGCCTGGTGGACTGGGAGGTGGAGGAGGGCAAACCCTTCCTAAGTAAAAGGAAACAGGTTAAACCTCTGCTGTTAGTGCCCTTTTTGATCCATAACTGTCCTTCTTGGTAACCTTTATCAGGGTATTTGTTCAAAGATGCAATATTCATTCTACACCAAGATCTATCCTTTTAAAACACGAGTCCCTGTAAGCAGTAACCTCAGGGAATCACAGTTCTTGCTCACTGGAGAGACCCTGGGCAGGAGCTGTCTGTCCTCTAAGTATACAGGGATTTTACATGCACTCTCACCACCCCATCACTAATCCAGGTAATTATGAACACAGCCAAATTCCACCGTTCATTACGGCAGGAGATAAATGGCTGTAAGGATGGGTGGCAACTCATCCTCTGGCAGCTGTGCTGGGGGTTAATGAATGCCCAGCTGAACATATTATGGTTTATTTTTAGGTCTCTACACTTGTTTTGAGTTATTTCCTTCCACGCATGAGAGGCAGTGGGCTCTGTTAGTACTACAGCATTCTTTCAAGATGATTCCTCTTCAGCTAATCCATTGCAATGAATGGTTGAAAACCTTCCCCCTTTGCCTTTCCGTATCTTAAATTATACGTGTGTGTATGTCAGGTGAGATCAAGGCCTCAATTGCCCTAACACTGCACAGGGAGCACCAAACCCAGGAATCTTTGTGAAAGAAAAGCTGAGAATATCATGATACAAGTATTGCCATCTTGCAGATGGGGGAGTTGGGCAAACTGTCTTGTTGGGTTATGTTGGTCTCTACTGACATCCCAAGTTTTTTGCTGGAAAAGGGCAAAACCAGCAGTTCTTTTGCTGCTGAGCTTGGTCTGTCTTAAACTTTAAGTATTTCTTCTCCCTTCCCATCCAGATGAAGAAACCATCATTCCTGTTGTGAGCTCCTTCCTAGCTTTACTTTTAAGGCAAAAAATCAGGCTTTTACAATGCTGTTTTCCAGGAACCACTTGCTGCAGCAGTAGCTATCAGCTGCTGTTGTTCCCAGTTAGTGTGTTGGCACCACTTAGAGCAGCTAATAATTTCAGACAGAGATTCAGGTCAAACTGAGTCAGATCTTATGTCCCAGGGATACATTAACTCCTTAATTCAGGATGTTGAAGCACCTCTAGTGGGATTGATCTAGCAGTGACCTCCTCCATCCTCCTGGGAAGAAAGGGGCACATCCATCCTGCCTCCTCTTCTCTGTGGGTCAGCACCAGCCTCCTCCCCTGGGGTCTGCAGCATGGAGCTCACTCTGTATGGCATTGAAAACATGTTTGCTGCAGACCCCATTCAGTCTCTTCCTTCCTCCCCATCTACAGTCTCCCCGAGGGACTGGCCGGGTCCCCGGCTGCTCCAGCACCCTGCAAGTGTTTGGTTTGCTTTTTGAGTGCAGAATTAGATGTAACTCAAAGCCTCTTGCTCTCCTAATTAACCGTGTGGGCAAAGCTTTAAGTAAACTCCTTCCCACAAGAAGCCTTTATGCTGGGACGTATGAAAAGAGCATCTGTTGAGGCGGCTGCAGCTCTCCTTCAGCAGAGCCTCCCCTGTTTATTTACACACTGCAGGTGAGGCTGGAGCACCCTATCACTGACTCTCTTCATGGGCAGAAAGCAGCCAAAGCCTGTTTAAAAGCCACTGAAGGCTTTCTTTTGTACATGCACACGCAGGTACACCAGCATCCACAGCTCCAGGGTCCTTCTGTGCTCCAGTTTCCCACAGGAGTCCCAGGACACAATGCTATCAGCAGAATGGCCATGCTGATGAGACACCACTGTCCTTACATCCTGCTTCTCTTCTCTCCTCCCCATATCAGTTTTAGATAGAGCTTGGTAGAGACCTGAATTTCTTGACTATTGCCTTTTTTCTGTTTGGGTCTGTGTTCTTTTTAACACACCCCCATCTGGAGAACTCAGGAATACTGTGGTAGATTCTTCCTGACAACAGGAATAACTTCATCAAGGATAAATATGTTCCAGGATTGTCTTGAACCAGCTCAATGTTTTAATATTTCAAATAGTGAAAAAGGAAAATTAATCCATTCAAAAGTTAGGAAAAATATTAAAAATATTCTCAGATCCTACCACAGCTGCACAATTCAAGGTGGTTTCTTAGGTTTCTGTTATTTTGCTATTACTTTCCTAGCCTTAATTCCATATCTACTTTTTAAGGGACTCCAGGACCTCATACTCCTGGGTTTGGAGTCTGACCACCCTCCCCAACACCCATATCTCCTGTGGGGCAGGAGTGGGATGAGCTGACCATGGGGGACAGCTCACACCTCCAGTGGTTAGTGCCAAGGGGATTTGGGGTCTGTCCTTTGTGGTGAAAGTAGGATGCGAATAGGAGCTGCTCTTCCCTCACTGCCTGCGAGGCAGATACTCTGTGCTGCTTTTACTTAGAGGCTGTCTACACGTTAAAAGCCTCTTGACTTATGCTGGGATGCTGCTTCTGCTGAAGCCAGTGGTGCAACTGCTAAGGGATACTGAGAGATAGGATTGGAATTTCAGAACATACACTATTCACCTAATGACTCTGGTGATTTTCCTTCTCTTACCAGGGTGACATGGGCTCTGTTGGACCGATAGGCTATCCAGGACTGAAAGGCTTAAAGGTGAGACAATAACTGAGCTGTGTGAGACCTTGTCCCTCCACAGCAGGGCTGAAGATTCGTCAGCTCCTCTCTTGGGTAATGGTGACTGCCCAGTGCATAAAGGGTGTTTGAAGGATATGTGATGGAGCAGCTTTGGGACCAGTCTGACACTTCACCTTGGTGCTGTGCCAGGCCGATGCTGTGTCTGAGCCACCAGCCCCATCAGGGACATCAGTGTCATAGACGTGGTCAAGTCTTCACAACACCTCAGTCTCACCCTGAACTTTCTTTTGTTTCAGGGGCTGATGGGAAACCCTGGAGAACATGGACTGAAAGGTGATAAGGTGATCTGAATACTCCCTTATTGCACTGTGTTTTAATTTTGCATGTGAAACCCCCTTTCTAGCTTCTCTTTCTTATTCAGCACCATGGTACTGGTCCAACTCTGGCTGTCTCTTTGCCCCCACCCTCCCTTCTTTCTTGAAACTCCACTTTTGATGTTTCTTTTATGATATCTCCCCCATCCCCTTTTCCCTGGAGTTCTAGTATAGATCAGTTACGCTCATATCCTCATCAGAGCTTCTATCTCCCATTGATGATGTCAGTAACTCTAAGATTATCTGATATTTCACTGGGCTTTTATGGGTTTATTTTGGTTACATGATAGGATGGGGAGGAGGGTGAAGACCTAACAGCCCTGACAGTGGGTTTGCATTAATGCACGTGATGTGACAAAGCAGTGCAGCTCACTGGGTCAAGCAAACCAGCTGGATCCCCAGGAACACTGTTCCGTATTAGGTACCTCTGCTCCCATTCAGAGGCTCACCTCAGCTCAGCCTCCTGTCGAGAGGAAATTGCCTTATGCCAAACTCACATAAATCACTTTAAAAGAAGGAAAAGAGAAGAGGGGCCTCAATTGCCATGATTTATTGCTGCTGGCACAGAAACATGCAGCTTGAGCTAAACCAGCATGAAGCGGTGTGTGTAACTGTCTCACTGTCATGAGAACCATCCTCCTACAGGTATTTGACTGGAGGATTTATTTAGTCTGAAAGAGTGGGAGGTGCAATCGTTTATTGTTGGTCCTGATTGCTCAGGAGGGCAATGGAAAATGGCCATTAAGTGTATTCTCCTCCTACTGTCATAGAATCATAGAATAGTTAGGGTTGGAAAGGACCTGAAGAGCACTAAAACTGTCGAATGTTTTATTCTCATTAGATGTTTGCTTTTAGAGAATGATTTAGCAGCCCAAAACTGCACGTGGGCAAGTCGTGTCGAGCCAGTTGATTCCACTCTCCTTCTATTATAGCAGCTCTTCCCAGGGCTCCTGTGTCTGCAGTTTCCATCTCTACCCTGCACCACGTTTTCATTTGTGTAGAGATGAAGAACAGGGCAAAAGAAGGACTTTTTGTTTGAGAAGAAGCTTATGATATTACAGCTGGTTTCTTGAATCAACACCTGTTCCTAGAGGCCACAGACACTTGTGTCTGTTCCTTGGAAGTAAATGGTTGAATAACTTAAGAATTGCCAATGTTTAAATTATTGTTTAGCAAAATTGACCTTCCTGGACATGAGTCTCCATCACTTCACGCACACTGCTCAATTTATCTCCAGTATTTCTCCAGCCACCGCTATCAAAGTAACCAAATGGTTTGCAGCTCTCCCTAGAGTTATCCCTATAATACTCCCACGTGCAGAATTATCCATCCCCCCACAATAATCCCTTGCTCAGTCTTTCAGCCTCTCTCCTTAGGTGCAGGAAACCTTTCCTTTCCCTCCTTAGCTACGTCTCCCACTACATTTTCCTTGGACAGGACAGACTTCCTTCCCGGCTTTCATTGCAGCCCTTTCCTAATCCAAGACTGCCAATCCATCCCTCCCACTCAAGCCTCCTCTGTCCCTAATGAGTTGACTTTAATTTGAATATCCTGGGTGCTGTCAAACCCTCATCAGACCAACAGTGATTTAGGAGTCAGGGCTTCCAAACAGCTTGTGCATATCCTTTCCAGCAGTCCAACAGCCAAAGGGTGGGAAATACAAGGTAAAGGAAAATCAAACCCACTGAGGCATCGATGACCACAAGTTTCATCTGCTCAGGTGAAGGCACAAGCTCTGGTGTTGCAATTTTTAGCCAAAGCATCTGAGTTTGCTGCACTTGCTTGCATGCATATGGACATGTTCATCAGCAATCCTTACATCTTGGGGAGGATTTGGCCTCAAATAGCTTTGTGGCTTTTTCAGTTATTTGGTTTTCTGATTTGTTGGCCTTGCTGTTCAACTGGTTGGCCCGGTTTATAATACAGCCCTTCTCCAGCTGATCAAAAGGCTTTTGCATTCATTTACTCATTCCCACATTTCCTTAGTGAATGGCACCTTTAAGCCTTTTTATTTTCTCTCATTCCAATTGGGGCATTACAGCTTGCTTACATTAATTGTTTATGTTCTGGTACCACTAAGAAATAAATAAATATATA
>NW_009911246.1:0-4840 GCF_000696875.1 Nestor notabilis | reverse complement strand
GTCCTGCGTCTGCTGTCCCCGCGAGAAAAGGCCTCGGCCCGCGCTCCTTCCCTCGGTGCTGTGTTAGAGCGCTTGCGGAGGTCAAGCACCAGTTTTAAGGAAACTGACTGAAAGCCTTTTTTAAACGTTAAAACTTGCAGTTAACGACAGTCACAGTTTTGAAAGCACTGAGGGACCCTGAGATAAGAACTGGGATCTGCAAGTTACTGATGCAAAGAGAGAGCAGGTAACAAAATAGATCTTTAAATATTCAGTTAATAACTTCAGTAAATGTGGTACAAACAGTAGAAAACACAGGTTTTCCAAGCAGTGTTCCCAGTAAAAATTGCAAAAATCCTCTATAATAATATGGTATAATACTGTATAGAGTATTATTATTTTACCCCCTGAAAGGCCAGATTCAGAGACAAAATGCGACACATCCTCTAGGCAGCAGAAAGTGTGTGACATTTGACTTGCTTGTTGAAAGGGAAATACTAAATCAGTGACACCAGGGAAAAGAAAAAGCATTCAAACTCAAAATCCATGCTGTCTCAAACTATTCCAACCACAGCCAAACACAGTGCATGTTCTACTAGTTTCTTGGCACCTCTGCATGCTTCCACTTACACATACTGCATTTAAAAAGCACTAAATCCACAGACCAAGTTAGCCAGCAGTAGTTATGGATTATTATAACCAAAGAGAGGGACAATCATACCTGCCAATTCATTATTATTTCTACTGTCAGTGTTGGTAGATCCACAGTAATGAGCCAAACAAGTTACCTGAAGAACTGGATGAAGGCTCATAGAAACATTTATTTGCAGCTGCTGAATCAGCTGAATAACTGAAACAAAAATACTTTGTTTGGGTTTTGTCCAGCTTCTTCTTTGAAAATAAAGGACTGCGGAAAAAAAGCCATCGTGTCCTGAAAACCATTTCACTCTCTCATCATTTATGACAGTACACGAGCAGATTTTCATGACACGTTTTAGCATGTGAGTTAATAGAGTAAGAAAAAAAGAAGCAAAGAAGAATTATCGTAGCATAATTATAGGTTCTCTCAAAATAGCACAAATTCTCAGTGGTACTTCTGTCTAAGGATTATCCCTTCCATTTTAACCTTTTCATTTAAATATGAGAGAATTCCTCCTCTATCACTATTATTTCTGCAAAATAGATAATTGGTGATACTGTTCCCAACTAAGTATTACTGTTTAAGAGGCCTTTTGTACTTATTTCTGTGACGGCCTTCACAAGCGTAGTCCATATAAGCGCATTCATGTTCCAAATAATGTGTTAACCATGTTAACCACTAAAAGCTGTTGTGTGCTTGTAGGTCCCTGGTTATCCTGAAATCACAGAGCTGCTGGGAGAAACAAAGGGTTCCTAACAACATTTACTTCCACCAAGTAGCTTTGAAACAAAAGTAAATATGCAGCCACTTGCCTTTTCGGTACATTAAACAAGCTACTGGTGTCATGCATAGTAGCAAAATTAAGTATAGCATTTAAAAAATTAAGGTGTATGGCTGTGTTCCCAATGATGAATTAATAGAGAACAAAAATAAGCAAAGCTTTTAAGTTAATGTATCTTGCCATATTTGTGGGGTTTTAAGGAGGTCTGTGAACCAGTGTTAATTTCTCCAGCTTCAGCCAATTCTGTCTGTGTGGCAGACACAGGGAAAGCAAGGGAATGCTTTTAACTCCACCAATATTTATATTAATGTTGATTTTACCACTTGGATGTCCATGCCAGTGAGGTTAATATTTTGCTCCTGAACTGTTTCACACAAGTCCTTTAATAAACACGCATTCCTGGTATAATGGAGTGTATGTTATACAGCAGCAGCAGCTGCCACTTAGGAATGAAATTTCAAAGCCCATACCCCAGGCTCAGCAAAGGTTAAGGTTCATTTTCCTCCCCAGCAAATGCAAAGAAACATAACTGAGGACACCAGGTGCAGCACTCTGCCTCCTCCTGAACAGCCACTGCAGCTACACAGGAAAGAATTCCAGAGGTTCATATAGTTCATAGCAGTCTCTACTACATTACTTTAACTCACTCTTCTCCTCTTACCATCAAGTTCTCATTGAAAATCCCAGCTACACTATCACCTTTCCCTGATAAATATTTCACTATGTTTCATTAGTTTCCAGAGCAAACACCTTGTCTCTGAGCTCCTGCATATGTAGCTTCCAAATGTAAGCACAGCAATAGCACACCGTACAAACTTATGAAGCCTCATGTCTCCTGAAGCATGTGGTTTTCAATATAAAATGCCCTATGCTGCTACAAGAGCAATCAGTAAACCCAGCAGTATGTTTAAATACTCTATTTAATTTCATGGTTTATGTATATTCGTGAGATGGGATTGAGAAACTGCTCCCTAGAAATGCCAATGTAAACTTCATACAGTAATTTATCTGTGTAATAGTATAAAAACCATACAGAGACCAAGTTTATCTAGCTAAGTAGCCTGTTTCCAGAATGCATGGGGATGCTGATCCTTCATCTGGTATATTCTCCCAATTTCCAGTTATCAGTGATTAAAGGACTCTGAAGACAAATAGGATGAATCCCAACCATTATGTTAAGCAGGCATGGAAAGGCCTATACTCCATGCACTGAATCCTTTTAGATTGGACTTCATAATATCCTACTGCAGTGGTTCTTCTCTTTGCTCTTTGAGCCATGTTACAAGTGTTATTCCTAAACAAAAAGTGATTTATGACACCAACACGAAGTATTTCGTGTTCCAGTGCAATACTGATACCACATGAAAAAATACATCACTGGTATTAATTAGCTCTTCACAAAGACCAGCTCTCTAATCATCAAGAGCTTTAAATCAGTCTGTTTCTCTTCCAAGCTGAAAGAGAATCAATTACAACTATGTAATAAAGAGAACTAAGAAAAATGTTGAAAACCACGAGTTTTATCACCACACAATTCATGGCAGCAAGTCTTTGTTTGCATTCAAATCCTTAATGCTTTCAGAACAACCCAATTTATGAAGAACAGTATGCAAAAGATCAACAGACATGAAGGTTTAAGGTGTACTCTTTCAGAAAGCATGCTCATTTTCAAAGTTGAGCTTTCAGTCACTTGGGCCTTCATGATACAAGACAGGAACTACTACATTCTAAGAGATTTTAAGAAAAATTAGCTGTACAGAAATCTAGCAAGACCTGAATTCTCGTTGCATCTTGATCTGTGTAAGCTAAGTAACACAAAAGTAGAATTTCTTACCTTTATTGATCACTGCTGAGAGTGATTCATCACATTTAAATTCTTTCACACAAGCTTTGTATCTTCAGTCTTTCATCTAAGTTGTTATCATATCTAGAAAGAATAACATATTCTTATATTTAAAAGCAGTTAAATTATGCTGTATAGTACATAACATGCAATAAAAAAACTTTCATGCAGAAAACATGAAGTAAAAACCAAGTTGAGAGGAAGTTGAACAAGCAATCAAACCAATAAGCTAGTGCATTTTAACTACAGAACAGCAGCATCTCTAACAATGTATTTGCTCCACACTTCCTATTTTTTACTTTCTTCCCCTCACCATCTGCATCTGTTTTGCTTTTTCCTCCAAAAAGCATCTACCTTGCTTTGCTTCACTACCCCATCAGCGAATTCAGACTGAATAGGAACAAAATTCCCAATGCCAAAGCCAAAAAAGCACTACCTGTTCATAAAAGGCCTTCTAAAAACAACTCTTGGTTTTCTTACAGTAATTTTAGATCTTTAAGAGAAATAGTCCATATTGATTCAAAGCTCTGCTACACACACCCTCTAAATAAAGTTGAGGGTTTTGACCACCAGTACATTTGGGTTGTACCTCTGCCTTCAGTACTGTCATTTTATAGAATCATAGAATGGTTTGGGTTGGAAAGGACCTCAAGATCATCCAGTTCCAACCCCCTGCCGTCGGCAGGGACACCACACACTAAGCCATGTCACTCAAGACTCCATCCAACCTGGCCCAGTCTTTCCCTGTTCTCTTTGTAGCCAGTACTGAATCCTGCAAGAGTGAGATACTGCTGTGTGGAGAAAGGTGGTGAATTACCACCTTGCCAACAGGCAAGAACTTCAGCTACTTCCAGTATTCTTGAGCAAGAATACTTGCAGTATTCTTCATACTTCCTTATGGCAGCCATCTAAGCAATACCCAGAAGGATTGCTGTTTTTCTCCAGGAGAACTCAGAACACATGAGCTCCTTGGGAGGCAGCAGCACCTGCAGCATAGCTCCTTGTGAGTCCCCAGCCTCCCTGGGAGGCTGCAGCTCAAGAGCATTTCTGGTTCAGCGACAGATGGTTCTGAGGCCGCTCTGGTCAGGACAATGGGGAACTGCCAGAGCCCCGGTGCAGGGTCAGAGTGATGTGGGCCCAACAAAGCCTCTCAGGACAAGCATCAACCATTCATCTACCTGCCAGCAGCTCACATACAATTACACGTTTTGCTGGTTTTGTAGCCGTTCTAACTAAATGTGTAGCATTCACTGCACTAACACAATTCTCACAAGTTGTAATGCTGGCTTAGTGGAAGCGAATCCCGCTCGTGTCAAAGCGTGAGTGGAGATTACTTGGTTAACTACACTGAACTACCACAATTTTCTGATGGAAAAATCATGCCAGCAAGACAGCTTGCTTTACTTAAGAAGACCTGTATGAAAATAAAAGCACTTTGAGGACAAAATCCTCACACGGACACTCAGCGGAGCCTGAGAAGGCAGCAGCTCCCCCGGTGATGCCCCTGCAAGCCTCGCACCGGGGCCTGCTCCCTACGTAGGATATGGAGAGCTCGGGCCGGTTCCCAGGAACGGGAGAGGACCCCGCAGCACCCACC
>NW_009911245.1:7069-11977 GCF_000696875.1 Nestor notabilis | reverse complement strand
GGAGGAGCTTTAAGGTCCCTTCAAACCATTCTGGATTCTGTGATAATCAGCTCCATAGAATCACAGAGCCAATTAGGCTGGAGAAGACCTTTAAGATCACACACAGAAGGCACCTCCCCAGCCAGTCCTCTAGAGCTGCAGGAGATGGCAGGTTGCAAGTTGATTTCCTTTGCTGCTTCAGATGTCCTGAGACTCACAAGGAGACACTTTCCTTCAGCAGGGAAAGGTCTCAGAGTCCCCCCTCAGACCAACAGCAGCACTGCCCTGAGCCTGGCGGTGTCACTCCTGACTTCACTGGGGGTAATCTGGTGCTTCTCTGAGCACATCTGAAACCAAGCTTGGGAGTGATTCAAATCCATTCTCATACAGATAAAACTTCAGGTTTCTAGAACTGGGGGGTTTGGGAGGGAAGATGTCAGTAAATAAAGCACTTATTTCATTCAAAGAGCTTTTAAAAGTTCTTTATTTAACATCCCAGGGATTACTGTCCTTAACTGGAAGAAACCCATCTTCTGAGAAGCAAAGGAAATGTGATCATAATCAAATTAACCATTATAATTTTCAGAGTGATGAAAACCAAGCTAACAGGCATCTCCAGTATAAAAATAAACCTTTGAATACTAAGAGTTTTAAATCAGGATATAGGACCCAAGTCATGTTCTGTAAAGGAGAATTGACACTGAGCTCCCAGGCTGGTGCTTCAGTAGCACTTCCTTCCCATCAAATCACTGTTGGTTTTCTCTATTCTTCCAGAAGCTTATACATTTAGAATAGTATCATCATAATAATGAATATCATAAGAAAAAGATTAAAACAGTGTAGCCTGAGAGAGGGGAATGCAGCCTTAGCTTATAAACTCCTCACATCAGCGATTGTTTTTTTGCCTTGTGTTGATCCTGGATCAGAGCTGAGGTTTTTCTGTCTTTCCTTCAGAATAAATAATAAATAATGGCAATAAATACATTGGCTGCAGAGCAGGCTGTCTGCTGGAGGAACGAGAGCAGGGGTCACTGAATCCTTTTTAACCCAGATTCTAGTATGGAAAGCAGTGAGAAGAAGAGCTTTTGCCTTCTCACTAAGGATCTAGATTTAATTTGAGCCTATGTTAATGCAGCTGTCAGTGTTTCCATTGGGAATTGCACATACGTGGCCTGTTCCCGTTTGCACTGAGAGGCCAAGTCCACATGTCCATGATATGTATTTGGGACTATTCATTTCTCTTAGGTTGAGTGAGGTTGGCTCAGATCTGGCTCTCTGAACTGACCTAGTAGTTAGCAACGCTGGAAGAGTAGAATTCCTCCTTTTCCTGCTACCTTTTAAACATATGGTTATCCCCTAAGTAATGGGTAGCTCTTAAATCCTCTTTAATTTGGCAAATGACCAAAGGAGATCCTTTCCTTGCCCCATGCATTTCGTCTTGTCCCTCTGGTAGTCCATAGCTTACTCTCCATGGTCCAAGTTAATTTGTTTTAATAATTGCCTTCCTCCATTCCCTTTGGAATTCCCTTTGGGGGCACTTTGCTACCACCAGGTGAACAGGAACTTGTAGAAGAAGTCATGCGATTTGAAGCGAAACCCTTTTTCAGCAACATGGGGCTGAAAGGCTATTTTATACCCTTTGGCTTCAACATCCATTTGAATGCAGTCCAGCAGATCAGAAATACTCGGCGTTGCCTTCCAGGGACCAAACTTCACCACGGACTTCTTATCCATGTCCAAGCTGCTCAAGGCATCCTGACATCTGGCTGCATCCTCCTCGGTTCTGACCACGCACACGATGACGCTGGAGCGGCGCGATGCGACCGCCTCTGCCCTGGCGATGCGGATCATCAGCTCGATGTTCTCACTGTAGTTGGGCACACGAGCCAGAAACTGCTTCCTCGCCACGAGCTCCCCAAAGATCTGTGGGGAGTCCTCAAGCTGCTTGATCAAAGGCTCGATGTCGTAGAACAACGCCTCCTTGTAGACATCCTGGATGCACTGGGTGGGCACTTGGTTGCTGCGCAGGTACTCCAAGATGTATTTGAAATAGGTGCCTGGCCTGTCGATGAAGAACCTCCCTTCGGAGTCAGTCCTCAGTTTGGGCTGGCCGGTGAACATCTCTGCCAGCTTGGAGCCAGGGTGCTTCTTTAAGGTGCTCAGTGTTGTTGTGTACATCTCACCACCGACATTTAACTCCACGATTGGAGACAACTGCAAGAATCACAAGGGGACAAAAAGCCATGTGTGTTACCTGTGTGAGGCTGTCAACATGGAAGCGTCAAGGGAAAAAGGGTGATTGCTGCTGGAAGTGGGAATGATGGTGTGAGGAGCAGTATGAGCTCCCAGCTCTTGGGGATCAGATGGGAACAGCCACCCCATTTATTGCTAAAATCAGATGCAGGATGTTTATACAGCCCTCTTAACCACAGCAGCAGAGACCTGGACATTTCTGAATGGCCAAGTCCTCACCACATCTTTAGGATGAAGGAAATCTGGGATTAGTTCACTTTTTGGCAGTGGGGAATAGGGACAAGAACACTGCCCAGGGAAGCTATCAGTGACTACAACACAGGCCCCTCTCCTTCCAGCGAGAGCAATCTGTGCGCTCTCGCTCTCCCCATGTGAAGAGAGACAAAGACCTAAAGCTGTGCAACTCCATTCTTCTCATCTGAGCTGGTGTTTCCTCTTCAAAGGAGGAACTAGAGCCCTGGGTGGAATCTTCTACTTGTCAGGGAGTTGAGTTATAAATACTAAGGAAGGCACAAAAATCCAGCATGTCAGAGGTGGAGGACAGAAGCTGTTCAGCAAAGCACTTGAAAAAGATGTGATAGCTTAGCTAGGAAGTAAAAGAAACCATTCATGCATCTGACATGGATTTAAGAAGGAACAATGTAAAGCTTGGCTTTTTGTTTGGATTTATTTCATTTCATCATGCATTAACACCACTGCTATCTGAAACACATTGGAGGAGGCTTGAATGCCTAGAAAGCTGGACGGGGCGTCCAGTCTGACCTTCCTGCTGGTCCAGTGCTGCAGAGTTTTAACAGCATCACTTTCCGCTTGGTCACTTTTTACAGTACTCAGCACTGTAAAAAGAACTGGAGGAAAAGGAGAGGGAAGAAAAGAGGCAGTTGTTTTCCCTGCTGCTGTAATCAAGTCACATGCCTGCCCAGGACCACACCTGCCATTGGGAAGGTGTGAGTCAATAACAACCCGTTTTTTCCAGGAGCTCCCCTGCTCTTTCTGGGATGTGCTCACGCCAGGATCTGCCTCAGTGCTTCAGTCACATGCCTGAAGTGAAGCGTGTGCTGAAGTGCTCAGCTGGATCCCAAGGGCCGGACGCACGGGGTGACGTGAGCTGATCTCCGGCCAAGAGAAGGGGGAGCTCCTGCTGCCCTCTCCCTTTCCATCCTTGTGCCTGCTTCTGTTGCTCACTTTGTGCCTCTCTGTCATCTTACTGAGCCGAACTGGCTCACGGAGGATTTAACAAGCACCCGAGCTGGCAAAGGGAAGGGACCAGGAACTGACAACATGGAGCAGGGGGAGACCTTCCCTTTAGACAGCAGCAAGCTATCAGATTTAGCAGCAATTGGCTCCCAGCCTCAGCAAGGCAGAGAAACAACAGGAGATTCAGGCCAAAGACCCAGCTGGAATATTCCTTTGCCTAAGTGTGGGTGGCTTCATCTCGGGGGCAATCAGTTACACTAGGGGCAAGGAGACATAAATATTAATTCTGTCTGGGACTATCTTGTGATTTCCACCCACTAAAGAACACGACCCAGAGCTGTTTCTGTAGGAAATCTGCCATTAGTCGAAGTGCCAACAACAGCTTTTCCCTGGCAGGGTTCATTTGACAGAAGGGTCTCCTGCTTTGGAGCCTCTGCTGCTTTCCAGATGTTTCATGCTGTTGGTCAGTAACACAAATGGATCAAATCTCCTTCATTAATAGCCAAATTAACCTTATATTCTCAGATCCAATGGTTTTGGCCTGGGGAGCCAGACTGGTTCCCAGCAGATGGAGAGCACTGGCACCAGCTGATTCCCAGCTCTGTCATTAGGGAGGTGGCACTTTGGAAAGTCATTCCACCTATTTGTGCCCCAGTTTATTAATCTACAAAACAGTTACTTCCTTGGGGGAGCATTTTGCAACCTACACCTGAAAACGCACCACAAGAAGGTTGGATGGGAGAGGTCTGGGGGAGAAGCTGTACAGCTACAACAGAGAAGACAAACTGGTTAACAGTGGCCTGAGGGCAGAGGAGAGGAAAAGGAAAATGTCTGATCTCATCACTGATTTCTGCCTTGTCTTATGCTGCTTGTCTGAGATTGCCTCATGTTTTCCTTAGAGCTAGAAAAACGACTGCTCCCACCTGATGATTCAACACAGGCCATTGCTTCATTAGAGACTCTGAGAACTGTTGAAACCCCCTCCCAAACCTCACAGCGGGGTTTTATTTAGGGATCTGAGCAATTAAAGTTCATATTAAATTAATTCCACCTCTCGTCAAAGGAGAAGAAGAACCACTCTGCTTATTTGTTATTAGCAGAGCTATGCCTGACAGGCCAGGGTCAGACACAGCTTTTCAGCTACAGTCCTCTTCTTGCTCACACATCTGGCAAGCTCTGCTGTCTTTACAATAACAGATGGGGGGGGAAAACCCACTCTAAAGTAGCCCGAAGGGAATGCTTTGATCCCACAGGACACTGCCCTCGAGCTCATACCTTACTCACCTTATGCAGGCTGCCGGTGACCTGCTTCCCAAGGGGTTTGTGCTCCGACGAAATGCTCATCTCCTCCGGGAGCTGACTGTGTAGAACCCTGCTGCTCAGTGCTCGGGTCCTGCCCCACACACAGGATGGCTCCTCACTGTCCTCCAGTCCTCGCTCACTTGGTTTTCCTTGGTTGGGTCAGGTTTTCCCAAGCTC
>NW_009911245.1:6516-7038 GCF_000696875.1 Nestor notabilis | reverse complement strand
CCCCCCAGCCGGTGCCCCCGAGGCTGCAGTTTGCTCCAGGTACAGGTTGTAGGGAATGGGGAGGGACCAGCCTGCAGGAGGAAGTATTTGCTCATTATGTGCTGGCATCCAGCAAGGTGCAGGGTGGCCTTGGGCTGGCTGCCAGCGCACAGCTCCTGTAACACTGCCTGTGCCTGACCAAGAGCCAAATCATCCTTCCCCAAGGAGGCGCAGAGCACCTCTGAGGAGCCCCGCAGTGTGTGTCTGTGTGGTCACCTCATGAACCCTTTGTATCAAAACCAGGAAACACTTCCAAGGCTTTTTGGCCTCCATGTGATGCTATTTTAAAGCACTGTTTAACCCAAACCCTCTCATTGATCCCATTTGTCGACACAAGATAGACATTGATCCCATTTCCCAACACAAGAGGGACGTGGAGCTGCTGGAGAGTCCAGAGGAGGCCCCGGAGCTGCTGCGGGGGCTGGAGCAGCTCTGCTCTGGAGCCAGGCTGAGAGAGCTGGGCTGGGGGAGCTGGGGGGGGAG
>NW_009911245.1:0-6485 GCF_000696875.1 Nestor notabilis | reverse complement strand
AGGGGACACCTTAGAGCAGCTCCAGTGCCTAAAGGGGCTCCAGGAGACCTGGAGAGGGGCTTTGGACAAGGGATGTAGGGACAGGACAAGGGGAATGGCTTGAACCTGCCAGAGGGGAGACTGAGATGAGCTCTGAGGCAGAAGCTGTTCCCTGTGAGGGTGCTGAGGCGCTGGCACAGGGTGCCCAGAGAAGCTGTGGCTGCCCCATCCCTGGCAGTGTTCAAGGCCAGGTTGGACACAGGGGCTTGGAGCAACCTGCTCTAGTGGAAGGTGTCCTTGTCTGTGGTTGGCACTGGATGAGCTTTAAGGTCCCTTCCAACCCAAACCATTCTTTGATTCTATGTTCTGAGCCCTTAATTCCTGCAAATCCCATTCTCTGTGCTGGTTGCTTCAGAAAATATCCTGGCTATAACTGGCAGAGGTGGAGTTCTCCTGCAGCACATCCTCATTGCTGGAGGTGATAGCTTTTCCTTCTGCAACTGCACAACTGGATAGATGGGTGGACCATCACCTTGCTGCTCATACAAGCTTTTCACAAGGAAAGGGTGAAGAGAAGAGGTTGCCTTGTTCAAAAGCTCATCTGGAAAGGTTTTCCCAAAGCAGAATCAAGGGTGGCTGATGGCGTTTGAGGCCAAACAATGCCGCAGTGCAGGTCCTTACCACTTCCACAAAGGGAATAGTTGTTAATCGATGTCCACAGCACTTCTCTACTGCTAGACCAACCACAGCCATTCCTTCAGTCTGAGGAACACACTGCTCTGGTTCCCCCACTCTTTTACTCCTTCCTTGGCCACTTTTGCTGGCACATTATGGGACAAAGAATCAGCCTGAAAGTCTGTGAAGTATTTTGGCTGGAAGTCACCATGTATGTGAAGTCTGATTGTTATTATTTGTGCTTCTTCTGGGACTTTTTAATCCCACCAACTGCATGACCTGCTTTAAGATGACAGCTTTCAGTCCTGCTATACAAATTACTCCCAGTTGGATTTTTCCCCCTTCCTTTTCAATAAGGATTTGACTTAAACTACCAAATTCATCTCATCTCAAAAGAGACTTTAAGAAGAACTTCTCACAGCCCAAAATATTGACATATCACTGCCTGCCCATGGGGATTCAGTGCCTTTTTCTTTAGGTGGCCACACTGGGTTGCTAGGACCACAATCTAACCTGTTTGGTGTCCCAGCTTCACTTCATCTTTTGTGCCTTTTGAAGCTGCATCAGATGTTCTGATGGTCTGTTTGGGATCCACCTGGTTGCAGTTGAGCAGAGAGCTCTGAGGATGCCTGCAGAGGAGATCAAGCAGGATCAGCAAGGCCCTGTCCTCAAAGGGGAGGCTGCTGAGACCTATTGGAGAGGTCATGGAGCCATGAGTAGGACAAGGACGAAGAACCAGTTAGATCTTCATTCCTCTCCTTCATTCGTGCACTGTGATGCTTCAAGCCTCCTGCCTATTCTGCTTGGGGTGACTGTGGTTTCTGACGTTTCTTTTGTAGGCACTTCGGAAGTAGATTTCCTTCTGACCACAGCTGGTTTTTGAATGGAAGAGGGATAATTCCAAGAGTGTAAATTCTATCAGGCAGGGACCATCCTGTCACTGTCCTTGCATGAAAGGATTAGCCTGTGCCTGGACCTTGTACAAGCAACCACAATGTAAATCATGAGAATAATCCTACTAATGCTGAGAACTTGGTGTCTGCCAAAGAATGAAGAACTTGACAATGGCTTTGTGGGGGATAAATATGAAACTTGTCTAAATATGTACATAACAATGAACTGGAACGTGTCTGTGCTGGGACATACAACAGTTTGGAAAACAGTATTATCTATAAAAGTATTTATAACATTTATTTCTTTAACACATTGACTTGTCAGCTTCTGTTTCAGAGAATTAGGTCAATAACATTCAGACTTGAATTTTATGCCCCAGTTCAAGTGAATACACTAAATCCAAGGGGGAAAAAATAAAGACTAAAGAATTGTGTGCTTAAAACAGGAAGAGAAATGAGAAGTTTGGATGTGGGAAAGCAGCTGGGAGCAGCTTCTGTTTGCCTTTCTCCTCTCATCCCCTATTCTCCAGTATCTAAGTTTCTCAAGGGGGTAAAGCCCTTTGGCTCTGGTCCATTTGTGTCCAGCATGGAGGTGGCAATCCAGAGCTGATCTCCACCCTTCACATTGTATTACAGCCACTACTGTTATCACTGCTGGGAGTGATGATAAATCAACAAAGGGGCACTGAGAGAAGGTGACTCCCAAAACTGTGGAGGCTGGAGAGGTGGGACCATGTGAACCTCATGAGAGTCAACAAGGCCAAGGGCAAGGTCCTGCTCCTGGGTCGAGGCAATCCCAGCACAAACACAGGCTGGGGGAGACTGGTCTGAGGAGAAGGTCTTGGGGGTGAGGAGAAGCTCCCCATGACCCGGCTTCAGTGTGTGCTTGAGCCCAGAACCTCCCCGTGTGCTGGGCTGCACCCCCAGAGCATGAACAGCAGATCAAGGGAGGGCATTCTCCCCCTCTACTCTGATTTGTTAAGACCATACATGGAGTACTGCGTTCAGCTCTGAACTAGATAAGCTTTAAGGTCCCTTCCAACCCAAACCATTCTAGGATTCTATGATTTGAAAAACATTATATTTGAAAGGTAAAAAGGAATGGAAGATTAGCCATGATAGTCAGGCTAAATTCTTTCTTGGTGTGCAGCAAATGCTGGTGTAGTGATAGGTACCTGAGGATAGTGAGAAGATAAGAAGCCAAGGGATGTAGGGACAGGCCAAGGGGAATGGCTGGAACCTGCCAGAGGGGAGATTGAGATGAGCTCTGAGGCAGAAGCTCTTCCCAGCCTGCCCAGTCTGTGAACATTTCACTGTAAAGCAAAGCCACCAGCAGTTTGCTTTAGCTCTGCTCTGGAATTGCACCAGTGCCGCTGGGCTGGTGGCTCTGCAGACCAGGAGCCACTCCTAAATCAAACAGCCATGAGCTATGCAAACACCATCCACATTCCTACCTGCTGCCTTCCAGCCGTTTGTCAGCTCCACCTTTAAGCACCTTTAAGGCTGGTGGCTTCTACTCAGATCTGATCTGGCTTTGGACAGGCCCCAGGACACCATCAGAAGACAAGAGAGCAAAATGCCTCCTGGCCAAGCAAGTACATGCACCATCCCAAATGAATAAATGGGGGGAGCAGGCTTAACCACTCATATTGCCATCAGTTAAAACAACCCAAGAAGCTCATCAGTGCCCATATTCCCCAAAAACCAAATTATCCTCCTTATCCTCATGTCCGTTGACTTCCTTCCTGTGTTTATATCATGTTCAGCTTAGATTGTAGGCTTTCCTGGAGCAAGAAGCCAAACTAGATACAACAGCACACTCTTCTTTCCCATCTTTGTCTGTGTTCTTTCCCTTCCTGAGCTGTCTCCCAACTCTTGATGTGCCACATGGATTTTGTGAGGCAGAGCTGAGTGTATGAGTGTCGCTATTCCCAGGCCCCTGTCACTCAGCAGTCCTCCCGATGGTGGTGGTATGGGTCCATTCTGCTGGTGACTCTCTCTTGAGGGACTTTGGGTTGTCCAAGTTCAGTCTAAATTCAGGCTGACGCTGTCTCTAGCCAGAAAAAGGATGATCTGAAGAAATGAGGATCGTTTCAGTGTAGTCTATGAAGGTTGGCTGCTCAACCAGTGGGTTTATGCTTGATCTTGCTGTTGAGACTAGAATCCACTTCTCCCATGCTGGTGGTAGGAGAGGAGAGGCTGGGCTAGTCATGGAAAAGCAAGGCTGAGAGGGAAGACCATTCGCTGCCAGTGAGATGGACAGAAATAAGGAGGGAAGGAGAAGTCAGACTTTGGCTGTGTATCTCTGGGTGTGGTGGAGGATGCTGTGAAGCCAGCATGCATTTCACTGTGAAATGGTGCAATAAAAATCTCTCTCTTTTATTCTCTGTGATATCAGAATTTCACTGAAATAAAAGCGAGGGATGGAGTCCCTGCTTTGCTTTGCTTTACAGTGCTATGGGGCTTCAAAGTGCTGCTGAACAACCAGGGCCCCACTAAAAGGGGTTAACAGGAACATAAACCCATGATCAAGGTGCGAGGTGCCTCCAGATGATGGGAACAAACAAAGGAACCATCTGCAGAACATTTGCTCATTTTAGACTGACTCTTTTAGAGCTGATGTGTGTCTGATTCCAGTCTGAAGGATGTTACTTCACTCTTGTGATAGGGCAGATTCAGACAGCTGACTTTGCTTTCAAACGGCCTGAAGAGGCAAGGGGACACCTCCCTCTAGTGCCCAGCTCTGTAGGACATCCCCATGGTGGTGTGTCTGAGAGGGAAGGAGTCACTTGGAGGTGGGACCCAGCCTGTGCTGAGGGCTCCAACCTCCCTTCAAAGGGTTTATAGCCCCTGACCACCCATCCAGCGAGAGCTTTGCCCCTGCTCCCCACAGCTCACAGGGATTGAAGGTGAATGAAGCCCTCCCCAGCTGAGCATCCCCACCTTCTCCTCTGCCCCCAGCTCTGGAGGGCCATATCCAAGCAAGGAGGAGGCAGAATTTGCCCCTCTGGTGTTGCTGGGGCTCTTTGGGATTGTGGCAAGTTGTCCACAGGGGCTGTGTGTGGTTAGGTGGAGATGGGTTGGATGAGCATGGGCCAAGGGAAGGGATGTGAAGGCACAGATTGGGCTGGGGAGCTGGGAAATTGCAGGTCCAGGAGAGAAGGAAAAGGGAACAAAGAATGCTGAGGATCAGGTTGGGATCCCAGCACAAGGATGATGGCAGGATTCCACCAAACATGAGAGCCAGAAGCCCAGAGAACATCCCTCCCAACACAAACCCAATTCCCACTCCCTGCTGGAGAAACCCAGCTCACCTCCCTGCACTGGAGCATGGTGGCCAAAGTCCCTTCATCCTCATGGGCTGGGGGACAGTAGCTCTACAGAAGTCACAGCTGGTAGGAAACACACACGACACATTTGTACAAGCCTTTGCCTTTTATTTACATAATCAAAGAGACCGGTTGGGGAGGGTTAGACAGAGAAAAAAAGCATCACTTCTAAGTTACAGATGCCTCCAACAAAGCAGTAACACAAACACTCATATCTGCCCTGGAGAATTCCCCCTGGAACACGGGTGAAGGAAGCAGCAAGGTTGCCAGCGGGATCGGCCATAGGGCAAGTTGGATGGTACAAGCAGCACCCGGAGGGCAGATGACCAAAGCTCTGCATTGCTCATGAAGGATGTTCCTCATGGGACTTGGCACAGGAGAGAAAGTGCCACTGGGCTGCAGACAACAGATCACCCTGTGGGGATAAGGAACATGGTTTGACCGGGACATCTTCATTCCTGATGGAAATCCAAAAGAAGGGTTATCCTTGTAAAGTCCCTGTTAATGTTCCATGTCTATGCTCTCCATCAAACTACAAGGACCTTGGCCATGAGTCCTGTCTCTGATGGGGCACCGCGATGCCTCCCCAAGGGGTCTTAGGGGTGAAAGCCCCACCAGCACAGAGAATGGGTTTGCTATGGGAAGACAGAAGTGTCAGAGCTGTTTGCAGGTTGCGTGCCAAATTTAGACATTTGAAGACCTGGAAGTGCCAAATTCCTCCCTAAAAATGACTCTGTTGCATTTTCCATGAGAGAAAAAATACAAGCTGGGTTCTAAACTCAAGGCAGCTCCTTGAGTCCAGAGCTCAGGGTCCTTCAACTACCCATCCCTTTTGTACTTGGGATCTTTTGTGTTAACCAGCAGCAGTCAGACATTGCCTGTGCTGCAAGCTGGGGACTCTTGGGGACAACCTGGAGCTCACAAAGTGGCCTTTGTTCAGTGGCACATCTTGCACAACTGGGCACTTGAGAAAGACAAATCCAAGAGGGTGTAAGTATTGAGCAACGAAGTGCAGACTCAACTGCTGGGGTTTGGGGGGTGTGATGCAAACACTGGAAAGCCACCCAGCTGATGGGGCAATAGGACAAAGTATGTTACCCCTCAGCCACCTCCCCCTTGGCACCGCATCTCCCCGAGCTCTTACCTCACAGTGTGGGGGTGCAGGCTCAAGAGCTGGACTGATCATCACCGAGGTTGATCTCCTCCAGGATCTGGCTGTACCTCCTCGTGAGGGCTTTGGTGTTTTTGGTCAGGTCTGTCAGAACCTGCTGCAACCCATTAACGTGATGGGAGAGCCGCTCCTCCAGGTTATTATCTACACCCTCATCGAGGGATGTATCTGCATCAGTGCTGGTCGGGTTCTGGTCGCTCACAGAGGCCGCCCCCTTCGCCACCACGGGCTTGATGGACTTGAGGATCTGGTAGCGCTCGTAGAGGTCCGTGTGGCCGTTGGCGTCCGGAGCCGCCCCGTCCTGCTGCTGCGGGAAGACCCCTCGGAGCAGGCTGGGGAACATCACCTCCTGCTCCATCTTCTGCGTGGCTGAGAAGTACTGCTCCATGGCCCCGCTCCCGGCTGCGGCAGCGCTGCTCCGGGCTCTGCTCCGCGCTC
>NW_009911244.1:0-2437 GCF_000696875.1 Nestor notabilis | reverse complement strand
AAGCGACGGGCTTCTGCAAGCCCGTATTTCCTGTAAGGAAAACAGCGAGGTGTCCTTGCATCCCTTCTAAGGAGGGATGTACGTTGAAAGAGCGTTTTCAGATGCTTTTATTTTGTCCTAAGGGCGAGGAGGGTGAAGGGAGGAGAGTTTGGCTTACGCAAGCGGATCGAGTGCTGTATCACTGTTGTAGGCACAGATGCTGTTTGCTTTTGCAGGCAGCGGAGGGTTGCCTTTCTGGCATGTTCACTGGGAGTGCTGCTTGCTGGACTGTGAAGTCTGACTTCAGCTTTTGGTCCTTTCCTTTCTTCCTCTTTTTCCTCCTTCCACAGTACAATTCCACTCGCCCTTTGCCAGTCCTTCACTTCTCTAACGTACATCCAAGTTTATCTCTGAGTCAGAGTGAAGTTTTTTATCAAAACAACATACGAATAGGCCATATGGCTGTTGGTTTATTAACTGTGTTTCCACAGTATAATATTATTAATACATATTTTGTATAACGTGGGCATGCAGTCACAAGCAACAACTGTGGGCAGACCTATCCACATGCTGTGTTTATTAAAGTTAGAAATACAGTGCTTTTGCTTAGAAATCCTGTTTACAAATCACTCCCAGCCGTCACTCTGAAGTTCAGCTTTGGAAAGGATGTGCATCTGTCATCCTAAGTGTTTCAGAGTTTGTAACCACATTAACTTCACTTTCCACAGGAAAAACTGTCTGTCAGTATGTATTAAAGCCATGTTTAACAAACTCTTTTCAAGTTCTCTACTTTACATCGTTGATGTGATTTATTTTTTTTTTAAAAAATCCGTATTATCAGTCTTTTTTTTAATAATTTACCAAAACTGGAGGCTAGCTGCCAGGTGATATGTATTTTAGATGTGCATAGCTTTAAAAGCACTTACCTGCCTAGATTTATCCTGAGTTTGGTTTGTGGTTTCGTCTCATGTTATTGTGTTGAACTTTTACTTATTAGGATATATTTGTAGACAGGACGTGGATCTGCTTGCATGACTTGTTGACTATTTTGGGTTTAAGTTGCTTTGTGCTGTCAAAGTTCATTCAAAACTTCCTCATGTGTGAAATGCCAGAGTTAAACTTCTACTCTGAAGCTCTTTGTTGAGGTTCTGAGTTATTACAGGAGCTGCTTTCCAGGTGTTCACAAACAGCAACACCCTCTTAGCATGTTGGGGAGTTGCTCCGTGGCTGTTTGGCCTGTCTGTGAGCCAGCAGATGTGTGTGCCCAGGGAGGGCTGGGTGGATGGCTTCAGCTGTGGTCTGCTTTACAAGCGGAATGCCTGTCTGGATCCGGCTCCTCAGGAAGGTTAACCTCTCATCCTGGTTTGGTGAAATCACCTACTGGTTGACTTACTGTTCCTGTTTAAAAAACAAAACTAACCAGCTTAATAGGTGCACGTGTGTTGTGGTGTGTGTTTGGTATTTTATTCCTCCCTCCTGTGGCTAGATATACAGACTTCCAGAGATGATGGTGGGGAAAGCTTTAACAGCACCATGGACTTTGCAGAGAGATGTTACAAGCAGTGGATCCTTCTGTTGCAGGGTAGGTGATCTGCTGCACTTAACTAGCTTTCTTCAGGTGAGTGGTGTAATTACCAGTATGAGGTGATTTTTGTTTTGTTTTTTGTTTTTTTTTTACTCTGCTGTTCATAAATGCACGGATAGCAAAAGGAGTGCAGTGCTCGGGGGTACAATAACTTATACCAGTTGGAATTTTTTAATCATAGCTTCTTGAGCATCTTGTACTGCTAACAAGCTTTTCAGTGATTCTCGAGATGAGAGGGGCCCTCTTGTGGGGCGTATCAAGCAGAGAAGCTTCTAAAGCATCTCATTTTCTAGCTACCCTCCCACAGACATAGGTGTGCCTCTGTGTGAGGGAGCTCCCAACGCATGCTCCGGGCCAGCTCCATGCATGGATGGCAGCTTGCTTAGGTGCAGGGAGACGAGAAAGAGCAACGTGCTTGGCTTATTCCAAAAAACTTGAATGATTTAACATACTTTTCTAGCTAGTGTTCTCTTCTAAGAGAGTTTAATATTACTCTTTCTGCAGGGAAGAAAGTCTGTGCTTTCAGTGATGTCAGTGCCAGGTAGGTTATTAAAAGCCAAACACTGAGGTTGTCTCTCCTTAACAGCTGGGGAGACTTTCATCTGTTGCTTTTTTATCCTTGTGTCTTATCTATCTGAGAATAAATCACGTTTTAGCTTATGGTGGAGTTTTAATGTGTTTTTGTTTGTTAAACGGATAGATGATGGGGGGGGACCACAAGGGTGCAGAAGGTGCGCAGTAGGTGGGAGCTTAAAACGCCATCCAGTTCCCCGCGGCACGCGTTCCCATGCCCTCCCGAGGGGAGCTGCGGCCCCGCCGGGCACAGGGACCCGTGTCGGTGTTCTCCTGCCGGGGGTGGCGAGGCTCACCCTC
>NW_009911243.1:0-9909 GCF_000696875.1 Nestor notabilis | reverse complement strand
TGCATCCCCAGCTCGACTGCATTCCCAGCCCGCCTGCATCCCTATCCCAGCTGCATCGCCATCCCAGCCTGCATCGCCATCCCAACCTGCATCCCCAGCCTGGCGGCATCGCCAGTGCACCTCTATCCCAACTGCATCCCCATCCTGGCTGCATCCCTATCCCAGCTGCATCCCGCGCCCCAGCTGCTTTGCCATCCCAGTTGCACTGCCAGGCCTGAGTGCATTGTCATCCTGGTTACTTTGCCAGCCCTGGCTGCATGACCAACCTTGGCTGTCACCAACCCTCGTTGTGTCACCAGCCCAAGTCACATCATCACCCTGGTCATGTCACCAACCCCAACCATTTGCCACCCCAATCATGCTGTCAGTTGTCTCACATCACTAACCCCAGTTCATTGCCAAGCACACGGCTTTTCCCAAAGCCCCAGTTGCTCGGGTGCCAGCGAGTTGCTCGGGTGCCAGCGAGTGCTCAGTGTTGGGTGCCAGTTGGTGTCACCCACCCATGGGCAAGGATCAGGCAGGATCAGAAGCAAAGTGTATTTATTATTTTGGCAACATGCTGATTCTGAGCTGGTCTTGCTCAGGGTGCCCGGCTCACCACCTGCACGCTGCAGCTGGCAGAGCTGCTGTTGGACGCCATACCTGCTGTGACACCGTCATGCCACCTCTGTGACCACCCTGATAAGGCTGACTCCGCACTTATGTGTGATGCTCTGTCCCAGGTGAGCAGAGGCTATGGCCGCATGCGCTCCACAGCCTCTAAAGTGCCTAAACATGGGTTGCTAGTGGCAAGCGCTTGTGCATACAGTATAATTCACAAGTGGGATACTAATGAGCTGGCAGTGCAGTTAATTATCCACTCTCTAGTGGGAAGTGACAGGCCTCTCTAGTATAACTAATTGTCATTCCCCACAAAAAAAAAAAAAAATCAGTGTGGAAGTGGGTGCCAGCCCATCCACCTGAGCTGTAGGTCTTGCTCCTTTTCATTCCAAACTCAGCTCCAAGTCTTTGCTACCCTGAATGACAGCTTATGGTGGCTACCAGCATGGAGGGAAGCTGGCCCTCATTCCTTTTAGTTCTTTTTAGGTTCCTCAAGGACCTTGTGCCCAGGTAGGATCTTCCCTGCCTTCCTGGCATCTGGAATGGATCTCCCCTGCACTGGCTCCCCCTGATCCTGTGCTCTCCCCAGCAGGATTTCGTTGATGGAGCTGAGTGTCAGGTTGCTGAAGACCATGTTGAGGTGGTCAACACCACGCAGCTCCTTGACATGCACCTTCTGCTTTTGCTGGTCACGCCATCGCTTGCACAACTGTGAACTGCGTGTGTTGACAGTGTCATCCCCGTCACCATAGATCATGTCCACAGGGTCCTCATAAGGGAAGTGCTCATCATATATGTAAGTCTCCACAGTGGGATAGCCTGTGCCATAGAGGCAATATGTGTCCACCCCAGGAGGGGGCAAGTCCTTCAGCAAGTCCTTCATGTCCTCCCACATATACCAGCCATCCTCCAAGTTGACATCGGTGAAGAATTGTTTGTAGTCCTGGTAGGTGTAATTGTAGGAGGGTGTGGAGATAAAAACATGGGTCTTGGGCCAGGCCAGACTTGTTGGGAACATCCAGGGGCTGGTGGTGGTCATGCGCTGCTCTTCACGCAACTTGATGTTGGACATGAGTGGGATGCCCTGATTGTCACCTGCAGGATACACAGGGGCTTGTCAGCAGCAGCACTGAATGGTACCATCACAAATGGGGCTCCTTTTGGGGCTGTGCTGGGACCAGCCCATGCGGCTGTGACTCACATCTGTCTCCTGGCTGGGGTATGGCTCCACCTCAGATCTTCCCCTGCTGACCCCTCTCCTCACCCCTCTGGCTGCAGTTATCCAGAGCAACCTTCCAAACTCTTCTCTGGCATCGCAGCTCTAGCTGCTGGAGTGGCTGAGTGTAGACAAACCTGGACATGTGAGGGCCCTGACCAACCCAGCCCTGAACCTTCCCTGCAACCCCAGCACCTCCACACCTGCCTGCAGGGACAGGAGAGAGCTGAGCCTGATGAGAGTGCTGATAGTAGGTGGCCAGTGGGTGTGTCTCCTGCAAGGCTGGACATTATTGATGTGTCTGGAGTCCTAAGATCACACAACAACCCCCGATTACCTCTGGCCCTTGTGCCAACAGGGAAAAATATGAGGAGGTGACTTAAGGGTGATGCAAGGGGCCAGACTATAAATTTTCAAGCACATGATTTTTAACCCCTTGCATGTTTGAAGGCTCAGCTTGTGATCTGGAGATATTCTGGGCTGTCAGCATTAGGTTAGTGGCTGTGACTTTCTGGGTTGCAAAGAGGCTAAAGAGGAACTGCGTGAAGTGAGATTGAAGCCTGAAGACAGCAAAGTCTATGGGGCATGGACTCCAGGTCCTCTACAGCAGAAGAGATGCAGGGTTTGCAGCAAAGGTCCAGCAACCTCACTGTCCTGCATGGATGGAGGTGGTGCAGGTGCCTGGGGAGGCAGTAGGATTGGGGCAAGCATGCCCTGCTCTGCTGCTCTGGTCCCAAAGTCTGTGGATGGGTGCTTTGGCTTTCCAGGAGCACCCCTAGCCCATGGTGCATGGTGCAGGTTGTGTTGCAGGATGTCTGGCAAAAACTGGTGCAGAAGGAATGGTATGGCCAGGCTGCAGGTGAACCCTTCTGATGGCAGTTTTCCATACACACAAACCCACCACCCCCAGCCATGGAAACAGAGCAAGCTCTGGAGTGAGCCCTGGGCCAGTCTCCTGCTCCTGGGGCTGTGGTAGGAACATCCATGGTGCCTTCTTCATTGCAGGATGCAGCAGCATTGACACCAGAGCACAAGTGCTGCCTCCACAGTCCCTTCAGTCATCTATCCCCACACCTTTTCCACCACTGTGTCCCTTCCCTGCCCACCACCACCCTTCTATTGGTGCAAGAGAGAAAGAAAACCAAGAGGTGGCTGCAAACAAAGAGTCACCCACCAGATGCCAGGACACGGAGGGGCTTGACAGACCCTCCCCATGGGGCTCCCAGGGAGATGAAGCCCCCAATGTACTGGTCTTTCCAGGCTTGTGTCTGCTGCAGCAGGAAGTAGAGGATGTTCAGGTTGCCCATGCTGTGTGCGATGAGGAAGACACGGCGCTGGTACTCATCGTGCATCTCCTCAATGAGTGCCTTCAGGTTCTGGAAGTACTCGGGCTGCTCCTCTGTAGACAAGAGGTACACTAGCTCTTAGCCACCTCGTTTATGGCCACAGGGCTCCAGGGCTGTCCCTAGGAGCCCCGACCAGAGACAGCTGTGGGTGCAGTGGCCATAGGTGCCACCATGCAGTAACATGAGAACACCCACCAGCATGGGCATCCACTACTGCCTAGGGGTTTCCACCCACCCGTGGCTCACCCAGCCCATCACAGCCACCCTGCTTCCTTCCCCAAATCCCAGACTCACGGGGCCCAACCCTCCAGTCGTAAGGAGCTGCCCGAACTGTCTGGTCCCTCACGTAGCCATTGTTCACCAGGTTCTGCACCAGGGTGTGCAGGTAACCTATGGGCAGAGAGAAAGGTGGGAATGAGGTCTGTTCTCTGCTGTTGACTTTTCCCACCCTGGCTGTGGTCACAGCCACAATGTTCTCTGGTAAGACCTGTAGCTTGGTGGCTCCAGCCAGAGGTAGTGGCCCCATGTGCACTGGGGTCAAGGATGCACAGTCCCTGCCAGCACTCGAAGTGAGTGTGTCCCCGAGGCCAGTGTCCCTCACTCCCCTGTGCACCGGGATCTCTCCACTGGCAGAGAGCACATGAGACTCCTGGACACCCTGCAACTCTCCTCCTCTCACCTGCCAGCTTGCTCTGGTCCAAATATTCCACAGAATAGGTCTTGCCGAAGCCAGGCACACGGATGTGCACGCCCGGGGCATTAGACATTTTCCGAGAGGTTCGGTTGTACACCACCCTGTGGGGACAGGGCACAAAGTAGCAGAAGAGCCACATCCCCAAGGGGGCTGGAGCACCTCACATATGAAGACAGGCTGAGAAATTTGGGACTGTTCAGCCTGGAGAAGAGAAGCTGCATGGAGACCTCAGAGCAGCCTTCCAGTATCTGAAGGGGGCCTACAGGGCTGCCAGAGAGAGGCTCTTCATCAGTGACTGCAGCAATAGGACAAGGGGTGATGGATTTAAACTGAAACAGGAGAGATTTAGCTTGGCTATAAGGAAGAAGTTCTTCCCTGTGAGGGTGGTGAGGCCTTGGCACACGTTGCCCAGAGAAGCTGTGGCTGCCCCATCCCTGGCAGTGTTCAAGGCCAGCTTGGACAGGGCTTGGAGCAACCTGGTCTAGTGGAAGGGGTCCCTGCCTGTGGCAGGGGGTTGGAACTGGATGAGCTTTGGGGCTGTTTCAATCCAAACCATTCTATGATTCTGTGATTCTATGACATGGGGCTGGGGTGGTGATCACTGGGCAGCAGCTTGGACCTGGGCAGCTGTTTCCAATCCAGCATCCATGCTGATGGCCTGGCATCTCAGGACAGGAGATTCTGATGAAGCAGACTGCAGCAGACCTCTCACCCTGTGTCCAGGCAGGGTGGCAGCATCTCCAGTGTGGTGGGCATGAGCACATGTCATGGGGAAGGTCCAGGCACTCAGAGCAGGAGCCAGCCAGCTTGTTCCCAAACAATCCCTGGTGTTCCCATGGGTTTCTATGTGTGCTAGGTCATGGCCTGTGGGGGAGGATAGGGGAGGGAGATCCCTGGTAGGTCATTTACTGGGGAGCTCCTACTATGGGGGTGAGCAGTACCTGGTGTTATCGATCCAGCAGTCAACTCCCACTGGCAGGAAGGTGTTGAGGTTGAGCCAGATGGTGAAATAGTCCTCGGTTTTGCGGTAGCACATCCAGTTCACCACATCTGGCTTGTCCAGCTTTGCTTCCAGCTGGTTCCCGAGACATCCGGGCACTGGAGGCACCACAGGGGGAGAGCAGAGACAGCTACAGACCACATCCCCCTCCTCCCTGCCCCCAAGCAGGGTTTCTGTGGGGCTGCATTCCTGGGGATACCTGGGGACCTGCTGGAGCAGCATCCTGGAGAACATCCTGCTTTGCGCAGGAATGAGGGTGCTTGGAACCAAGATGCGGCTTAGCATAGAAACAGTACTAAAAACACATCTTCAGGGACCCCTCGAGCTGCCTTTCCCACAGTGTGACCCCCAGAGCTGCTGTCTTTGGTCCAAATATGCCAGTCCCCACCAGCATGAAGCATCCTGGATTGTTGCCCCTGCCTGGTGCTCCGTGGGGCTGCCCAGCTCTACCACACCTCCAGCACCGTGTCCTGGAGTGGCGGGACAGCTCGGGGTGAACAGAGTCCCCAGGGAGGTGAAAGTCACCCCGGTGCTGGCTCCCGAGGCCCACAAACTGTTTTTCTGAACTTTAAACCCTCCACGCAGGCTGCACAAGGTCTCTGAAGAGGTTCGGTGCCGAGCAGAACTGTATCCAGTGGGAATTAGTGCAAATAGTATGTGCAGTAAACACAGTGTGGCTTCAAGCAAGTTCACAGCCTGATGTCTGTGACCTGTGCTCTCTTGATGGAGGGTGACCATCATCTGGGTGTTTCGTCTGCCTCAGGGAGTTTCCGTGTGGTTCCCAGCAGGGATGGGACATGCATTCCACTGCCACCCTGATATATGTGCCTGTGCTGGGGGCAGACACCATGGAAAGCCTTCCCAGCTGGTGCGCAGGAACCAAGAGCTGGTGCGCAGGAACCAAGAGCTGGCTCTTGGTGCCAGCACTGACCCTGAGGGTGAGGACAACGGTGAAGGGACTGCAAGGGACTGGTGGGCTGGGAGCACTTTGTGGTGGCTCCCATGGTCCCAGCAGGTCTGAGGACTAGCCCGCAATGCATGGCTGGGGATGATGTGGACCTTCATTGCTGCTGCAGGCACTGTCTGCCAGATGTCCCATGTAAGATGCTTCTCCCAAGGACACCACAATCTGCTTCATGGCCTAAAGTCCCTGTAGATGCCTGTCCTGTGCTGCTCTGGGACCCTCATCCACGCTCTTCTGTGGCTTTGGGACCCCACAAGCATGGTGGGGTGGGAGCCATGCTGCCTGGTGTGGGGGCTGAAGGATGCAGGTGAGGAGCAACCCCCATCCGAGCAGGATGGTCCCCAACAGCCTTGAGTGTCCCTCACCCCGAAGTCCATGGGTGCTGGTGTTTTGGGGTGCAAGGGCATCCTGGAGCTCTCCCCCTGTCTCACCCATCATGCCCTGGCACCCACAATGTGGCAGGTTCATGGCCAAGGGGTACAGGCAAATGGCTGCAGGCTCTGAAAGCCTTGTCCCATGTGTAAGGGGAAGGAGATGTAGAATTTGCCTCTCTCAACCTGCTTCACAGGTTCCTCACCTCTGTGTCATGTCCCCAGAAATATGTGGCTGGGGATCAGGCTGTCCAGTGGACTCTAGCATAGGAGAGCCCAGGCAGAGAGCAGGCAGAGGAGACCTCCCTGGCCAGTGAGAAGAGTGGGACCACAGACTGGTCGATGGCTCCCGAGGGTGCACAGCCAGCACCCCCGGCCCTGGCACACAGCCCAAGCTCTGCCTCCCCTTCCAGAGGACATTAGGTAATTATTAAGGGAGTTCCTGTGGGGCAGAGGGGTTATCGGTGATCCCAAGGGCACTGGGGGCTTCTGGGACACCCGATCCAGGGGGATGGGCTACGTATGGATGCTGAGCGGCACATGGGGCAGCCAGACCCCTTTGAGCATGGGACAGGGGCTGAAGGAGGTAGTAGGGGCATGGGGTGATGCTCTGACCATCACAGATCATCCTGAGAAGAGGCCCCTGGTGACGGCCACCTGGGTCTCCACGGCAGAGCAGGACCTGCCCCAGGACATGGGGGCTCCAGGCACTGCTCCCTGCTCTCTGGTGTCTCTGTGAGAGGAGTCTGCAGGGTCAGCCCTCAGCATTGCAGCAGGGCTGTTCTGCTTTTTCTCTTCTCTTTTTAAAGGGGAAACTCGGCTTGATTCAAGAAAAAAAGAGTAAAACCCCCAACTCTGCTCCACAGAGATTTCATGGCAAAACCCCAGCTCTCATCCCCAGTGATGGCACAGGGGACAAAGGAAGGCAGAGCCGTGCAGGACAGAGGGACCAGCTGGTGCTTCTGCTCCTACTCCTCAAGGTGATACCCCATCCTCTCCTTTCACCTCCTGGCTCAACATCCTCTACACCGTCCACCTGGGCAGGGTGGACAGTGGGTGGGATGTGAGATGGATGCCCTTCAGTTAACCATTGCCAGGGGTGGCAGGAGACATGGGATGGGGTGAGATCTGAGGAGCAAGGGGGGGCGGATGCACTGGCAGCAGCAGCTGAGGGAAGCAGCAGATGAGTGTGTGCTGCAGCCTCCATCTCTCTGCTAGTAGAGTCTCCCTAAAAAACCCTTTGGGCCACCCTTGAGATATTAGAGCCCCATTTGCTTTCTGGGGTGCTCAGCTTGTCCCCCCACCTCTGGGCAGGCACAGCCAGCCGTGCATCCCCAGCCCAGTGGACTGGAGGGGACCTGGGAGCCGTGTGTCACCTCTCCTTGACGGTTTCAGCTCCAGGCTGCAAAAGGCCACTTCACCCAAAAGCCACCGAGCAGCTGGCATGCCAATGTCACCACTGGGTCTGGGGGTGCCCACCCATACCCCGTGTGGTGCCCATGCTGGTGTGACCTTACCGAGTACCACGGGTGGTGTGCTGTTGGTCGGAGGAGCTTCTGGGGTGGTGGTGGGTGGAAAGAGGACATTGAAGAGCCAGAACTGGGACGTGGGCTGCAGGAGCAGCGACAGCGTCAGCAGCGCAAGCCTGGTGCTGCTGCTCCCCATGGCCGGGATCCTCCGGACGTCTCCAAGCAAAACAGCCTTTGATATTTTTTACGCAGGTCCAGCCAAGGGCTGCAGGGGAGGGGAGAATTGCAAGGGGCTGGCCGTGATGGGGAGGAGGGACGGGGAGGGACGAAGGACTGGCCTTCGGGACATGCCATGAAGTTCAGTGGTGCCCAGGGGCTCTTCGTGCCCCGAGAGTCCTGCTCGGGGGTACCAGCAGAGCGGGCATGTGGATTTAGCAGCTTCCTGGTGCCTCGGTGTCCCTTTGCTGTGTGCTGGGGTTGTGCACTTCCCCATGCACGGTGCTCCCGGGGTGACTCCACGGGGCTGCCGGCTCCCTGCCCACTCCTGCTCCCTGCCTGCTCCCTGCTTGCTCCTCCTGCTTCCTGCCCGCTCCTCCTGCTCCCTGCCCACTCCTCCTGCTCCTTGCCTGCTCTCTGCCTTCTCCTCCTGCTCCTCCTGCCCTTGGCATGTGGAGCTGATACTGTCACTGGGGCACTGATAGGAGCTTCTGGCAGGTCCCCATCGACCCTGGGGCCCAGTCCAGCGCCACGGGGAGGAAGACATCTCAGGTTCAGTTGTTACTGCAATGCACGGTCACAGTGCCTGCTCTGAAGGTGTCTCTGTGCTATGTTTCGTAGGGAAGTGGTTATGAATCTATGTGAGGATGCAGGAATGTTCTCCATGTGCCCACACAACCCCCACCTGCTACCATGGGAGACTCCATCACCCCAACACAGCCAGTCTCCTTGTGCACCCAAGCCTTGCTGTGCCCAAGGAAAGCCTTAATAACCTCACAGATGAGGCTGAACAAACTGACCATGGAGATGAGGAGGTCAGATCCAGGGTGTGTGGGGTCTTCTTCCTATCTCAATGCTCAGCGTCACCCTTGGGCTGAGCTTGGTGGCACCAGCTAAGTGTGCAGGACTCAAGGGAGGAAGGATCTGTGGATGCATCTTCCTTATGCTCTCCTTGGTGGATAGAAACCTGAGGATCCTCCAGGAGCATGAACAGGAGCAACTAGAAATCTATGATCACCCTGAGTCCTGCCCCGTCCTCTGCCTTTGTCAGGCTCTCTGCCCTCCAGCCCCTCTCCAGGCGACCCCTTGCTTGAGGGGTGTCTACTTATCCCAGGGCTCATTATGGCATAATTTAGCTTTTCTCCTTAAAATCCCTACTCTTGGCTTTCAGTTATGGCAGAGCTGCCTGTGTGGGGTTGGGGCTGTGGGCAGAGGAGGTGGTCTCCATGCTTTGGTTTGCCTTGAGGACCACGTGTAGGGCTGTGTGCTCAGGGAGGTGCTGTGGGATGGGGGAAATTGGGGTTTTTAATTACTAATTTTGAAATGTGTTAGCAGAAAGTCAGCAGAACAGCATGGCCATGTGTCTGACCAAACCTTCCCCCAGTGGACCTGATGCTGCAGTCAAGGTGAAGAGCTGCTTCTTGTTGGAAAGGCCAGAGGAAAACATTTGAGAAGAGGTAAATGGTGCTGAGCCATGGTGGCGGAGCAGAATCCAAGCGCTCATGGGCTTGCCCCAGCCTTCCTACTGTGCCACAGCCTTCCCAGTGTGCTTCAGCGGGGCAATGGGTTGGTCCTGAGCAAAGGATGCTGTGGGGGGAGTTATAGCTCACCTGCAGTGTGGCCTTTTGATCTGGGTGAAAATACTTCCTACCCAGCATCTTCTCTGGAGCTGAGCTCTTGGGCAGAAAGCTGCTGCCTCCCACTTCCTCACACTCTGTGGGGAAGGGATGAAGGCACATAGCCTTTATAGGGAGGCTTTCCTTCCAGCTTGGCCAGGATGGGAACATGGAGCTCCAGCAAAGTAGGTTGGCTTCAGAAAAGCCCTAGTGATGGGAGATGTTTTCTTCCTCCCAGGGGAGATGAGGAGGTGGGTTAGGTCCATGTGGGACTGGAGAGCACTGGTGGGTACTAGACTGGCCCGGTGGGTTCCTGTGGAGCAGAGACGCTCGTCCAGCAGGGCTGGAGAAAAGCAAACCAAAGCCGGGCTGCTGGCAAAGCTGCTGCTGTGACTGGGGCTCGAGCCGCGGTAGCTG
>NW_009911242.1:0-2027 GCF_000696875.1 Nestor notabilis | reverse complement strand
AGGATGGAGCCAGGAGGGGGCTGGTCTCTACCATTTCTATCCAAAATTCTGCAGAACACTGCAGCATCTTTGAAACAACTGCCACATCAGAGATCACAATAGAATAAAACCCCATCGACTTCAAGTCCACTGTTCATTAAAAGAAACCAAACACAACAGCCAAGTCACCTATCATGACCCCAAGAAAACCCAACAAAGCCCCAAAGCTTATTACCCAGCACACACCTCTCTCAGTCATTCCACACTAAGTTAACACTTACCATACATCTCATCCTCCAGGCCATGAACAAAAGCCCCACAAGCTCCTGATTCAATCAAGTTTACAGCCCCTGTATCGATTTCTTCTTTGGGGGCATCATCTCCCCACTTTCTGCCACTGGAAAACTCCCCAGAGCTGTAGAGTTCTTTGGCTCTCTCATGTGCAGTGCGCTTCCTCTGTCCAAACAAGACTGTCAGTTACTACCATGGTAAACTTGGAAGTAATAAAGTATTAAATGGCTTTAGTGGAGTTGAAAATAGATGTAACTCAAGGTTTAAACATTGACAGACACATGCAAATGCAAAGAAAAGCAAATAGTACCTTCTCTGTAATGAATAATTCTAATTGCCAATAACTCTTTGTACTTTTAATGTTGGGAAAAGGACAGAAACCAACATATTTTAACTAACAATCATAGAATTATAGAATGGTTTAGGTTGGAAAAGACCTTAAGCTCACCTAGTTCCAACCCCCTGCCACAGGCAGGGACACCTCACACTAGACCATGTCATCTTAAACGTCCCTTATAAGAGCAGCCAAATTGGGTCAGAGCAAAGGCCCTTCTAGTTAAATATCCAGTATCTCAACTGCAAAAACATGGTATCACTTTGCAGTTCAACTTGTTCAACTGCAATTAAATACTTCCATGACTACACAGAGTTCAGCAATGCAGAAAATGTGATATTCATTCAGCATGCTTGGCTAATCCCCCTCCTTTCCCCCACACTGTACAGAAAGCTGTGCAGCACTTTCTTTAACAGGCTTTACACAGCAGCCCACAAAAACTACCAGCTCTAACTTCATCTTTCTTTTGTAGGCAGGAAAACTGAACATAATACCTCAAGCAAGTGGCTTAAGGAAGGAATTTTACTGACAAGTTTTGCTTTTTGGCCTCAGCCTTTAGCAACACGTCTCTGGAAATGGTTGGATCTTGCAGGATGTCTCCATAAGCTTGCTCCTAAAACTAGGATGCAGCCTTTCCATACACCATAAATAAAGCTTTTAGCCAAAGGTCAGAAGAACACAAACATTTACCTCTCATCTGTGAAACCTGAATAGCCTAAAGCTGTTTATTACATGTTTGGCTAATGAAACCTAAACCCAGCAATTCATTGACTTTAATCTAAAAGAAAACCTGTCATTATCAATTCAATCCCAGCAGTCCTGAGGCAAGGACATGGTAAACAAGCACACTCAATATTCACATACCTGTTGTGCAGTTTTAGTACACTACACACAGGAAAAACAAACCCATTTACATACCCTCAGATCTGACATGAGCTTCTTGTCAAGGGTCTGCTCTAAGAAATGGGAACTAACTTGTTGCATAGAACCCTAAAGAGAAAAAAGGGGCAGAAGTCAGAAGGAAAACACAGAGTTATTCTAAATTACACCATAGAGCTTCATGACTCATCCCAACACAGCATCCAATCTTATCCACTCATTCCAATAGTGACAATGTCTGGCACTCCTGTATGTCAGAGTCTAAAGGAGTTCACTTAAAATGGTCAGAACATCTTATTTTCCACTGGAGTGAATATGGCCTTTCCTGATTTACATGTCCTGTGCTGGAGAAGTAGGGGAATTATGACAAGTACTTGGTGTTTGCTTGGATACCCAACCCTCTACTCTCAAGGGAAGAATCACTACAGAGTTCAGCTGAAAAGCTTTCGTGTTTCCTCAACCTCTCTCCTTCCTTTCTTCTCTGAAATCTGGTAGAAATTTACCTATCTAGTTTTTAAACACAGAATCATAGAATGGTTTGGGT
>NW_009911241.1:9286-15264 GCF_000696875.1 Nestor notabilis | reverse complement strand
GCTGTAGTTCCAGGGTTCCTAGGTGAGAAATCTAGTGAAATGATGTGCGCAGAGGAAAACGTTTTCACCACGGCAGCGCACCAAGAGTGGCACTAAGTATTGCTAACAGTAATGGAGAGTAAACCAGCCACTGCCCAGAGGCATGTGAAGGGTTCAGACTGTGGCAGTGCAGAGGCATGAGTGGACTCTCAGCAGCTGAACTCCTCTGCTCTATTTAGATGACCTTCTCAAATCAGGATTTTGACCAAATGCTTCTTATTTAAAAAAGATGCAGGGGCTGGATCAGAGGAGCTGCGGAGCATCTGAGTGGAGTATCCTGACCACCGGGCTGCTGCAGATGAAGAGCTGCTGTTGCCCTTCCTGGGCTGTGATCTCTGCAGTCAGGTTTCCAGATAGCTGGGAGAGCCTATAGGTAATGTTACTGCATCTCTGCAGGCTGGAGTACAGCCAGGCAGATCAAACGGACAAAAACTTACACTCAGGACTGCCGCTGGGCAGCAACTTTGCTTAACAGCAAATCACATACGCTGCAGAATTAAACAGAGAGGTTCGGTTAAATCCATTTGTTGCTACTGTGCTCTGTGTACTCTCTCCTTTTACTTAGTAATGGTGTGCTTTTGATCTCTTTTCAAGAGTAACTTTTTTTTAAACCAAGTTAAATTCACTTAAGCATTAAGCCACTATAATGCTGGGACTTTAAACCTGGTATTTTGATTAGCTTGCAGTTTGTACTTGCTTTTAGCACAAGACAAACACCCACCAAACTTGGTGTCATTTTTTCCTGTCTCTTAAAAACTGATTAAGTAGCTACATGGCAACTCCTATGCATGAATAAGACAACATATGCATAAAGTGGTAGTTAAACATTGTTTAATGGTTTGGGTACAGACATTGCAGAATTTTGTGCATCACTCAGCTTATTTCCGTCTTCCACCCACTCTGCTCATACCTGTATTAGTGACTAGATCTATTCTCCTAAACAGAAAAAGTTACCAAGTAGAACAGCAGAGGTTTGCTCAAAGGCTTTCACTAGTGCTTTCTTGTGTGTCTAGATATGCCTGTTAGAAATTAGTGTGATGTAACAGAATAATCCGTGAATATACACACAGGCAAAAGACCTATGAGATCAAAGTATGACGGGGAAAAAGACGGGAAAGTAATTTCAACAATGACACCTAAGCAGCAGTGATGTTCCCATTCTGTTTTACCACAGTAGTAGTGTAGAATCAGGGAGAACTATGAATACCCCTTACCAGTCTGGAATGACTAAGGTGGTACTGATGGCTGCTTACATGGAGGTGTTTTGTTATTTGGTTGGGTTTTTTTCATTCCCCAACCACAAATTAGCCAGGCTCTATTGCTCCAAAAAGCAATTTGTATCATAAAAGGACTTGCGAGGTAAGCCCACAGAGCAGGTATGTTTGTTCCATGTACCTGCACAGGGTCCTCCCAACATGGACTTGTCTTATTAAGCACAAAGCCCACACATCACGCCGAAAACCCTGTTCTAGAGAGGAGCTTATATTTTAACTGTGGTTAAACAGGAAAGACAGAGCAATGAGAACAAAAATTGAGGATACACTGAATGTGACTGAGAAGCTACATGCTATGGGAATTCCTAAGTTTGATAATACAGTCTTATCTAATTATTTTAAAAGCTGGTGTTTTTCTGAGCGTTGCTGCTCTGGAGCACTGCTGGTTACATTCCGACAAAGAGAGTACTTTCTGTACTGAGACACTGATGATACAATTTCCTGCCAGAAAGGCCACTACAACATTCAGATCAAGGTGTACTTTTTCCACGTATCTTTTCTTCTCTTGTATTTGTACAAGCATTTGTACTCTCTCTGAACCCCTGTTTGTTTCCCCTGTTTTTTAGCTTTGTCTTTGTTTTTTTTAGCTTTGATTAGCAAGATGCATAAAAGCGCTCTGCACTATTGGCAATATCCATAAAACTAGCTCACGTTATAGTTTACTTTGATACTCCTTTGTAGAAAAGGGCTGCAGAATAATTCCTACTGAATTTTGTACAAACAGCTTCCTGCGCACTAAAATAATTTATGCAAACCCCTGTATTGCTTAGAGGCCTGTGCCAGAGACATTTACTGTTTTCCTTTCTGTGGAAACCAAACCTTGAAATTCTTAAAAGATGCCTCTTGTGTTCTTTGGACTTAGAGAATTTTTTGCCACATTATTCTGAGCAAGTTATTCTAGCAAGCATAATCCTGGCTCAGTTAACCATTGCTTCCGCTCCCACAGCTTGTGGAAAGGTAGCATTTTGCCCCCTTTGAAAGTAAGGAAAATGACTGATCCAATAAACCAGTGGTACAACGCAGGTCCCCTGAGTTCTGCTGTGTGCTCTGGTCACCACACCACCTTCTGTGAAATGAAATAATCTATTAAGTTAAAATACAAATTCTGATAAAAAAATTCACTGAATATCTACTTTAGCACAAAAAGTAAATCTTCAAAGCACTCTATAAACCACCCCCCCCATGACACCTCAAAACAAGCCAAAAAAACTTAAGAGTCATTATGCTGGACGGTATTTAGAATAATGCTCTTCTTGAATTCAGATTGAACAGATCCAAAACACCTTCTATGATGAGAATCAGGAGTGTAATGCAGTAATCCTTGCTGTGTTAGTGTGTTGCACTGCATGTCCTTCTGACAGGGTGTTTGATGGTGGTTATGTTAGACTGCTTCCTCCTCCTTTTGTTGCTACCCCTTCCAGTTAGTTACAAACAGGAGACACCAGGTGAGGGAAAATTACAAAACAAGTTTATTAAAGTCTAACATAAAACACTTCAAGCTAAATATGTACAACTCCCTCCATTCCCAGGGGATTATAAAATTGAGAGTTGAGCTATATACAAATAACAGAGGAAAACCCGTATATACAGGAAAGATACTTTAAAAATAATTTAACCAAAAAAATCAGTTATTAGTCATTATCTGAACTTAATTCTGCAAGGCTTATCAATAGCTTCTCCGAGATCACAGCCCTGAAATCCTTAACGTGGGACTTGTCCATACTTGAACATTCTTTTGAAACACATGATTTCAGAAAAGTTGTCACGCTTTGTGGCCACAGATCGGCAAAACTTTGGAAATTCAGTGTCATACAAAGAGCCATTCCAAACAGCCAATTTGGAGATTTCAAGATGCAGATAACCTACTCAGGCAAAACTTGCACTGACTTCAATGCAAAATTGACTGAAACAGTACTGAAACAGTACTGAAACAACAGTGTGACAAATCATGTAATTTCCTCTAAATTACTGTTAGTGGAATTATTCCAATTCTCTTTTTCCTTTTGCAGGTAGGTCTTAAGGAGGAGATGCCTTCCCCCATTAATCCCTCACAGAAATTATCAATACTGTTATAAACCTTGTGCCTCCAAAATCAACTCAGAATCCTTAAGCCTAGGAATTAGATGTGCAGCTGATTTCCATGCATCTGTTGGCAAAAGGTACAGCACAGACCTGCTTCTTCAGGCCTAACCTGAACACACCTACAAATAATTTTTTTATATATATATATATTTAAAATCTATATTCTAGTAAATGAATACAGTTCATAGATATCATACCTCAGCAGCTGAGATATCTTCATGAAAGATGAGGATAAAAGTTAAGACTCTCAGATGGGGACTCAAGAGTGCAGGTCCTAAATTATTGCTCCAAGACAAAACTACAAGCCCGTGTATTCAATTAAGAAAGGTTAAAATTGTTGTTTTGTAAAAAATAATGATTATCTTCTTGTCTATAAAGAAAACTAAATGACTAATAAAGCAAGTGTTACTGTTATAAGTATCTAAACAAATCCTGTATAAATCTAAGCACTGTATTTTTTAAAAAAGTCTGAACTCTAAGAATACAGTAATAAGATATAATTTTAGAAATATAAAAACAGTCCAAACAAACATTGTTATGGAATGCATTTACTATGTAGGAATGTAAATATTTTTAATATATTTTTCTTTTCCAGAGCTAGTTCTCTCTTGTGGTCATTTATCCTGGATATTTCAATTTCCAGATACTTTTCCTCAGGTAACAGCAGCCTATCATTAATTTATCTTCCAAAGCTGTTTAAATATGAAAGCTGTCAGTTGTATGGTATTGTTCTTTCTCAGTACTTATGTCTATCCCAAGGCTTCTGCTCTCAGAGAGCAAAAGTAAAGAGGAACCTTAGGACAAACTACACAGAGTTTGCTTTTCACACAGAGTCAAGATCCCGATCTTTGAGGTTCTTCAGTTTCAAGTGGCGAGGCTAAGAAATCCTTCAGGTGCTACATCAACAACAGAAGCTAAAAAAGAAAAGGGGGAGGAAGAGGGGAAATGCCAACAAACAGGGGAAAAAAAAAAAATGAGAGAGCTTCACCCATTGTCCTTTGCCAGTATTATGAAGGACATCAGCTGTTCAGAAATGCTGTAGTGCAGATAGATAAGCAAAGAAAATAAGTCAGGCAGGTATGGCAGTAATTGGCTCCAGCAGACAGAGCCAGAGATGCCTGCATTAAGAATGTTCCTAGTGAACATGGCTGTACTCCTTGCTGTCCATGGTGTACTTTATCAGCAGATTTGCCACATATAAAGCACAATATGATCAAGAAGCAGAGTTTTAAACATGCCACATACTAAAATGATCAACACAAAGAAGTCTATTACTTTACAGGTACAAACATGTAGGAGGAGAAAAAGAAAGTTCTATAGTCATGCTGAGGAGTCAAGGGACCATTTGCAGAATATTTAAATGAAATCCTCCAAGAAATTTTTCACAAGTCTGTTTAATTAAGGTGCAGATTAATTATTACTCCATGTAGAACAGTTAAGAGGTATCTCCTGTGCTCCTCTATTTATCAGTGTCTGGACACAAGGCATCAGTGAAAATAAAATGCTAGCACCAAGTAAATAACCAACAAACAATATCTATAAATGCATTGTTGGTACAGTATTATGAGTGTTTCCTTACTATTTGATAAGTAATAATGCTTACATTCTGTTAATGGCACAAACTGGCAAAAAGGAGTATAAAAGAACTCCTTTTGCCAACTAGTGTGTAGCTAATGACCCTAGCGAGACACTAGAAATGTTGCTTTTTAATAAATGTATGTTGCTAGTAATAAACATACCTTCACAAGGGTCTTGACAGATACCAGTTTTGTGCAGGTATTGTGGACAAGTGACATGAGAGATAAAGCCATACATAAATACTTCACTTAAACCAAATCAGTCATACTCTAACAAAGCCTTGCCTGGAAGAATAGCCATTGGCTCTGTTGTATTCTTCCTTAATGCCCCCTCATGTAGCATTCGCTTCTTTTCACAGTGAAGGACAGGATTTACTTCTTTCCTTTTTTGTACCTAGTGTCTAGCACAAGAAGCAGCACTACTGTAAAAGAAACAATTGTGAGGCTATGATTCACGCCACACCAATTAAGTCAATGCACCTTTTTGTCTCATCTACAACATGCATGGTCCAACTCTCCTTTTGAGCAAATGTGATCATTTGTGCCAAACCCAGCATGTTTTAGGGATGTGAAAAAGAAACCCAGGACAAGATACACCAATACTGGATTCACTTAAAAGAAAAGGAAAAAAGTTGGGGGGGAAAAAAAAAAATCCAACAAGTGACTTGTTGGAAAGAATACCCAACACCCAGCAGGATCTGTGCCATCAGAGCCCCCTGACTTACCACACTTGAGAAAAAAAATAACCCTCCTTTACTTGTCTTGTTCAGGAAAAGATACACAACACTTTCCCTCAGCTCAGACTTCAACTGACAGTTGTAATTCTTTGGGAGCACCGCACCAGAGCACTAGCCTGCCTTCCAGCATGCACCTCTGTATCCCTTGGAATGCAGGAGTACAAGCTTGCTAATGCATTCAAATAATGATTTTCCCCTTACACCTCTGGGTTAATATTCCTAAATTATCAGATATGGCTTAAAATGTCTGCTCTCAAATGACACCATGA
>NW_009911241.1:0-9255 GCF_000696875.1 Nestor notabilis | reverse complement strand
GGAACATGGGAGGAGATCTCCAAAATACATCAACATATTTAACAGAGAATTCTTAAGGCAGGTGTTGCTGGAAAGGAATCGTCTCATGGAAATTGGTGTTAATTGCAAATAGAGATTTGATTGCAGATTAGCACAATTCAACAAAAAATGAAAGACAGCACTGCACAATGGAAATGCCTTACAAGTATCTTTACACAGAAGGGGAAAAAAAGAACAAGTCCAATTGAAAAAGCGTGACTACTTGCTCGATTATGTTCATCTTACCAAACATGCGGAAGTTCATTACCAAATTACCTTGTTGCCTCTGTACTGTGCTGTCAGTACAACTGCTGCAAGAAAATAAACTGAGGTTCTGAATATCCAGTCACAGCAGATCTTAGTAATGTTTCTGATGAAGGAGACTGACTACCCGTCACGGGAAGCAGCATCTGATGGTCTTCACTCCCAATGGGAAGAGGAAGTGCTAAAGACATCTCAGAGGGTTTCACATCTATGGACTCCGATAAAGGACTTTTCTGACTCTGAATGGATTCTTGTTCATTGAAAGAGTTATCAAGTGCATTGGAATCAGGGGGAGTTTCTGATCCTGGGGAAGGAAAAAACAAAAAGAAATAAATGTTCAAAAGCTCCGGAGCAAATTCCCTTTCAAATGACCATCAAAACAAACACAAGGTATGTCAAAGACTGCCAGGGCAGCTGCGCTATCAGTGCTTCGATGTGCTGCCACGCCACAATGAGCTGTAAATACAATGTAAGCACTGAGAATCACAACCTTTGCTGCTTGTAGCATGACAATGAGAGGGATGGTGCATTCCAACTTCATCTCTACTTAGCATGGTACAGAAGATAACAAATCCTTAACATTACAAAGGAGCATTGGAAAAAAAATGTAATTATGAAGGTTTCCTTGAGATTTTCCACCCCAGAAAGTCTGAGAGTCACAGCCACATCCAAGCAGCCTCTTAATGCGAGATAGCAAGGTGTGATGCATCACTTACCCATAAACTTCTTCAGAAAGATTTTATTAACGCCACTCCAGCCAGACCCATTACAGTTTTTATCCAGTCACTTGAGAAAGGATTTTCTGTTCCTAACTGAAATCACTGTGAATGGATTCCTCGCTGCCTTCCTGTTTGAAGGCATTGGCTATTTTACTTGTCCTCTACCAAAGTGTGCCCTGAAGCCTGTTACTTCAGTGGTGAAGCACTCCTGTCTGCCCTCTCCCTCCATGAGAGCAGACATGCTTGCCAACTCTCCCAGCTTACACCCTGAGGCCCTGCCAGGTGCCCTCTCCATGCCCACCACTGGTCTCATCTCACCCTTGCTTCCACTGGCTTCCTGCTGCACTGGAGCCTTCCTAATGGGGCTTCTCAAGCTTTTGACATTCAAAGCTACCTCTGCATATACCTCCTGTTTTCCCATCCTCTCCCTCCCAATCCAGATGTACACAGACATCCATTACTCCTTTTTCCTTATGACAGAGCCAAGGGAATTATGGTTAATGCACTTTGGGATGGACAGATAACAAGGTGTATGGAACCAGTGTTGAATGCGGCTGGCTGCATGTCTCTCTGCTTTGCACCATAGGCAAGTAATATATGTCAAATTTCTTCCCAATCAAAATCTTGTCTCTAGAATAGGAATGGAATGATTTTGGGAAGACTTTTTAGAGCTGTATTTGCAGCTGGGAACATTTTGCCAGATGTCTGTTGTCTTGTGTGTTTGCTAATCCAGCTCAGACTTGGATTAACATGGCATATATAAAAATTCTTTCACCCTTACAAGAAAAACATTTGTGCCTTCAAGATGTAAAGTAATTCTTGTAACCCATATGCCTTGTTCACCTCGTCACTGGCCTTGTAAAGACACTCCTCTGACATGTTCAGAAGAGGTAAACAATTTCCTACAATTCAGACTATGCCTTGAGGTAGAAAGCTCTCACAAGTTACTGGGACAAGAAAGTAAATATTCATGTACAGAAATTCCTGTCAGCAGCAATCCACTTTTATGTTGCTCAACGTGTGTTTGTTACAGCAATGCAAATGCTTGAAAATTTGTCTTGAATCTACTTGAAAGCAGGTGCTTTATGCTTTAAAAGGTTTGGATACCTCTAAAGTGGATGCTTTTGGCTCTAAGGAGAGCTACTATCCAAAAATCATTCCAAAAATCATTTATTTTCTGATTTTGGGCCTGGATGAGCAAAAATAAAAAAAAAAATAGTTATTCATCCCTGAAGACAAGACAGTTGATGTCGCTTCTTCGTGTTTCCTTGCACAAGAAACTCACCTGTGTGAACTTTCGTTTTGTGCTTCTTAAGATTTTTTATATCTGTGTAAGAATTCCCACACATTTCACAGATAAATGGTCTTTCACCTGAAAAACAAAAACTGGTTTGGCAGTTGGAACAATCTTTAAATTGAAAACAAATGCAGTGAGAGATGTAGGACAATGGATTTCAATCTGGTATTTTAAACTACAAATTTGTTATTTTGACTGTGTGTCTGTATTCAGAAGAAAACTGTTTCCAGAATAGATTAAAACAACGCAAAAAAACCCGAATGTCAAAATTACAGCCATGATCACACATCAACAACTACACTGTTACACAGATCTTAGTCTGAAAAAGGCAATTAAAAAAATGCACAAATATTTTCTTTAAATTATATCAAGACAGAGATACATAAATTAAGAAACTGCTACTTTCAAGTACAGCGAAATATGGTTTATTTTAAAGGCAAAAGGGTAAAAGTAGGATATTATTTATAGTGCAGGAAGCAGCCTGTCTGGCAACTGACCTGTATGGGACCGAAAATGTTTATTGAGCTCTCCAGAGGAAATAAAACTTTTTTCACAAATGCCGCAGATATATGGCTTCTCTCCTAAAGGAAACACCAGTAGTTTATTATTTCAATATTTAAACCAGGACAGACAAAAAGAACAAACCAGAATAAAATACAAGGAATGTCTAATGGGAGAAAGAGCTCCCTAAGCTGGAATCAAAGGGGAAAAACATGAGGAAGGAGCTGAATGAAACTCTGGAGGTAACTCCAGCCTACAGATTTCCAGGTCATTACCTACGTCCAGCCCCTCTGCCAGAAGCCCTCCCTTGCCAGGCCTATTGTGGTGCCGCAGGACTCTGTCTCCCCTTACCTGTGTGTTTTCGGGAATGGGTGATGAGAGAACTGGAGACGGCGAAGGCCTTTCCACAGCTGTCACACACATAGGGCTTCTCCCCTGTGTGGCGCCGCACATGGTAGGTGAGTGTGCTGGCCTGAGCGAACCGCTGGCCGCAGCGATCACACACGTATGGCTTCTCGCCACTGTGCTTCCTGCGAACGAACCAACACGGGCATCAGTGATCCTGGGCAGGAAGGAAGCAACACCCGCGACCAACTCACTCTCCTCCATTAGTACTTTACCCCAAAGTTCTGTGAACTACAAAAAAAGTACAGGCCCTGCACATGTGACATGCACCATGAGAACTCAGCATGTTTTGCATCATAGCGTACTGAAAGATAAAATTATGATTCCTAACAAGGAAATAATTCCTGCTCCTGCCAAAAATGCAAAAAGCCCCATGCAGATAGCAGTGAACTGCAAGAACTGTTCTGTTCTGCTCCCCACCAAGGAACTCTCCTCTCTGGTGCTATAAGCAGTTTAAAACAAACCCACATCACTGCCATAAGGATACCAGTGCGCAGAATGTCACATTCATAAATCACAAATTGCTTCCCTAAGGAGCACGTACATAGATGCAATATTCTGTTCAGCAATGTGAGAGAAGACCCATGAGAAAACAAGTAGAAATGACCGAATTATGTGAAAGTGTAACTCTTGCTCACACTGGAGTAAATTATTCTGTTCAAATAAACACATGCATAAGCATTTTGCCCACCTGGCATGAATCTTCAGATTGCTTGAAGTTGCAAACTGCAGGTTGCACACATCACATTTGTATGGTTTCTCTTCTCCGTGGTGCATCCGACTGTGGAACACTAACTGGCACTTCTGAGCAAAGCCTTTGTCGCAGAGTTCACATTTGTATGGCTTCTCCCCTAGTGAAAAATAAAACCCTTGTGCTCTCTGCATTTACGTAAGAAAGCTTTCCAGCCCATTACCTGACCAAAGCTCAGGTGTCTCTTCTAATACTTCTTACAAGTAACGCATCCCATAGTCAGTCCACTGAAGTGGAACGTGCCAGGAATACAGTGGGTAACAGGCTATTTGTTTACACATTATCTTTTGGGAAAAAAGATAACACTATTTTTTAATAGTGCAATTTTCCCCACATTATTTGCAGAATGCTACTACTGCATTTTCAGACTTTTTACTGGTTATGTCGATTCATGATTCTGAATATTTAAGATGACTGATTAGGGAATAATCTGCTTTTTCTTGCCTGTCAAACAGCAATGGTCCTCCCAGTACAGTGTAGTGCTCCCTAATTTCTCATTGGGATCTGCTGTAGAGTGCTGCAGGTACTTCTCTGACTACTTGTGTTCTCTTTGTGCTCAAGAGTCTCACAGAATGGATCGCGCAATGCTGCAGAGTCTTAGATGACAGTATAAAAGAACCTATCCCTGCATTTCTGTGGCAGCAAACAAACAAACCAAGAACTCAACTATTCTTAAGTATATTGTGTAGACAAAAAAACTTCAAAAATAAAAGTATTAGACATCTAGCCTGCCAGCTAGCAACTGACACTGTGAAATTCCCTATCTACTCAGGCAAAAATTCCCAGTACAATACTCTCAAAAGCAGAAAACGCATCTGACATTCCTAACCAGCCCGCTGGCCCTGGATACTGCTCACAGGCACTATCTCCCATATTTGGTTAGTCACTGGCTGACAATATCTGAAATTCCCTCCCTTGGTTACAGAAAGAGCACAGCGTCCTCCTGCAGCTGTACCTCAACACATCCTACGTTACCTCTTTACACCTTCATGGCTTCCTGGAAAGAGCACCAGTACTGGCCTCTGCTCAGAGTTTTCCAAAGGGGAAAAAGAGCAAAAGTAAGTAAATTTTTATCTGATTCACTGGTACTTTAGAATTCTCAATTGCAGCCACAGAAGGAAGAAAACTCCATAAGCCAGGCCCCTCCACTGCTCACTGGGCTAAGCACAGCAGCAATGGCCTGAAGAACAAACTGACCCCGTATCTCCAGGGAAGAATACAGGCACAGCACTTCTCCCATACGTCTTCCCAGGCTCCAGCAACTTGTTCATACTCTTTGAAAATCAGATGTGTTGTCTTAATGTTTAAGTGTTCATAATTGATTTCTCTTTGATGCTTTGTTCAGTAGCTCTTGATACAACACAAACTTCTGGGAATTCTTTTTTGAATGCAGATACCATAACACCATCACACATTTCAGCTGCATGTTTTACTAAATAAACGCCCAAATGCTATAGTACTTCAGCCACCTCCCCCACCTTATTTGAGGGCCCTGTGGGAGAAGTTACCTACTTGTCACAAGATTGCATTTTCCTCCCACTTTTGTTATCAAATGTGTTTAGAATTTGAAGTTTTAAAAAGCAACAGAAATCCTGGTATCAAGCACCGTAAGTTTTCCATGCTCTACTAGCACTAGAAAACTGGAGGTTTTGGCACTCCCTCACTCTAAAGAGTTAAAGGGCAGCCAGCTCTTCTGAGTCTTTCCAGAAACCAAGATGCTCAGACTAATAAAAGTTCCCTCTAGCTATTTAAAGCAGAAACTATGATTTTGTACTGAAAAATGCTGCAGCATTTCATGCTACCATGATTTCGGTACTACCTCCATATGTGTACCAGCAGCAGACATAATTTCTAGAGGAGGAAGTCAGACCACAAAGATCTTTATAGTCCTGTATTCACAGGCTGTGATTCCAGGTCTCGGAGACAAGGCCAATGGCTTACCTGTGTGAGTCCTTACATGTGTTTTCAATTGATTGCACTGGGTGAATGCCTTCCCACAGAGCTGACACACATACGGTTTCACTCCTTTGTGTATTCTCATGTGGCGACGGAGGCTACTAGCTTCTGAAAAGACTTTTCCACAGGTGTTGCACACTGGTTTAGCTTTGGAGTACTTCTGGTCGAGCTCTTCTGCTGTGCTCTCCAGCTGGTAAGTGGACTTTTTGCTGGCTACGTTGGACATACAGTGCTCCTTCAGCGCACAGCTTTGCTGAGGCTTCCCCCGCTTCTGTTTTGCTGCGATAGTCTGAACTAGGATATCCTGTGCTGCCAGCGTTTCACTTTCCACCACTGATGCCAGCTGTAGCTCAGAGTTATCACTGCCCTGGGCAGCCTGTTCCGTTATCTGGGTGGCCAGCTTATTTGCATCTAAAAACATCTCAATGGATGCATTCTCAGTCACATCATTCTGATATTGTACAGATTTATTCTGTATGCTGTTGGGAGAGCTGAAATTCTTCTTTCGCTTCTTGGTCTGAGGAGATTTCTTTTCCAAAGCTGCTTTCTTTGCCTGTGGTTGAACCAACTCTGCAGAAGCAGTGTCTGCTTTCTCCTGGTTATTGTAATCTCGGAGAGTCAGAAGGCAAGTCTGTTGATTCATTTCAATGTTTCCAGTGATACTAGATGTCTCTGTAGAAGAGGGATTAGCAATAAAAGCAAAGTCCTCCATCTTAATTTTGCATTTAGTGACCACTTCTTCCACTTTGAGATAGTCTGCAGCCTGGTGAATTTCTTTAACATTCCAGCTGCAAGAAAACAAGATTTGGGTGACAATATTCTGGACAAAGCAAATATTTGTTCTGCACCAACTGTATCAAATACAGGAGGCAGAGCTACAGGAAAGTCACACTGTCAGAAAATGCAGCTCCGAGAACATATACAGCAAGATCTGATCTCTTGGTGCTGTGAGATCCCAGTACAACAGTTACTCCCGAACTGACAGCCCATCTCTGCACATCCACAGAAGCGAGAATTTTAGTTTCAGTTACATGCCTTTTGTAGAATTTTCAATTAAAAGTCCAATTGTAAGGTAATGAGGATAGACATGGGGTTGTTGTTCCAAAAAGCTCAGAAACCACAAGGACAAAATATTGGAGAATTAAATGCATAAATTACAATTCTATAATTCGCAAGCTGCACATTCACCTCAGCACTGCTGCAAGGCAGGTATTAATCTCCTTTTATAAAACGATTTGCAAACAGTCTTAATTCTGTGTCAGCTGCACACAAACAATGTTAACACCAAGGAAGTCCTCATTTCAGCTACTACACTCTGCTTTCCAGTTCCTGCAACAAAGGTCCTGATGGTTCAGAAAAAATTGATCTGGGAAAGCTAGCAACATGTACCATCAATGCACTTACGGATTTACAGCACTTTAAAGAAAGATTCGTGGTAAACAACATCATTCTAACCATCTATTACACAGTAAATGTAAGCAGACAATAAGTAACTAGCCACAGTTACTCTCTGTACATTAATACAGCTGTCTCAGTATCTTGCATTATGCTAGCACTAAGTTCAAAGGACATCCTCCCAGTGTCTCTTGTGCACCCACCATCACGGAAGAAAACAGAATTTGCCGACAGTTGCAGCAGTTGCCTAAAGGGACACAGGGGAAGAAGACGGGTGCATGTGGGCAGACCTGCAGGCATCATCTTTAGCCCAATAGCTCTGCAATTGCAATAGCTGAGAACAGTACTTGCACCTTCCTCTTCCTTCAAAGATTTCAGCTACTTCAGAATGAGTCCAGAAACTCTCCCACTGTGGTCCCAGACAGACATCAAGAATGCTGCATGATACTGCTCACACTAATCTGCAAAGCATTGGTCACAAGCTTCACCACATAGCTGTGTACACAGCTCTGACGCTGTTAATGCTTGTAGCTAATTAAATAAAACACCAAACAGCAAAACCAAAACAACAAAAACCCAAACAAAACCACACCACCCTGCATCTGTGTTCTTAAAAGTAACAACTGTGAGATTTCAGACAGGTTCTTAAACCTGCACCTGGCACCAGGCATTGGGAAAGGAGTGAAAATCCTGGACTACATACTTCTAAGTAGTCATTCTTCCCTCATGAGGGGTAATGTCTTTTGTTTGCCAAGAGGAAAGCACTGCAAAGAATCCTCGCTGTACATAAAACAACATGACAGGCACAAAATCAGCGCAGTCAGGGGGGAAACACTTTTTCTGTGACTCCTTTTGGGCACTATAATGAAAGATTTTCAGTAACCGATCACACAAATTCTAACCAATGTAATCTTTAAAAGTGGCGTCTATCCTCACCCATTCCTCAGGCTTTAGCATCCACCACGTTCGCAGTTTCTGCGTGTTCTCTACAAAAATGGACTCCTGTGATCCAGCGTAAGAAAGTAAAACACAAATCCTCCCCTCTCCTCGTAATCACGCAAGATATTTAATCCCTTCCAATCCGGACAGAGACTGGGAAACTGAAACTAACAATCAGTGAAGCATCGGACAACAAACCTTTGTTTTGGCACTCACATATCCTGTGTTATTTTAAAACATACAAACAGATGATCTGCAACTTGTAATATTTATCGTATCTACTAACATGTGATACTCCAGAAGTTATTATAAAGGAAAAAAAAACCCAGTACTGCCTTAACACAAAATTTATTTCCCTGTTCTCTCTCTTTAGTAGCATATGTTACCTGTCAAGGTTTAAGATTCCTGTATAAATAAATTCCAGGAGTTTCTGGAACCCATCAGCTTTCACTTGAGTCTGATCCAAAACAACATTATTGTCAGACGCATCTCTGTAAAACGCGCCGAAGTACTCGCTGAAGGAGGCAAGTACGTTTCTGTGTGCCTTGAATTGGAATTCCCCAATGACAACAGTGCAGTCGCAAAGAAAACCAGCTTCTCGCTGCTTGTTCAGTCTCTCTAGAAGGTGCTCACAGTGATGGGAATACTGCATTTTGGTATTTTCTGACCTGGAAAAGCAAAAAAAATTACATTCAAGATTTAACTTTGTTTTCCCCTTAACAGAGTAAGTTAACGATTACAAGTGAATCAGTGTTCAAATCCACTCAGGACTGCTGCAGGGTAATTGGTATTGTAGTGCTTTTGTATGAGACATAACGAGACGAATAGGTCCTTCTCCACTTGGGAAGCTGCTTAATTTAGAGACAGAACGAGGGGGAGAGGGCACAGACGTGTATACTCCCCTCACGCCCCGATTAGAACATTAGCTTGCGAACTGTCACGTCGAAACTGCGCTCCGAGGAGCTTCCGCAAAAACCAGACACCCGTGGCTCGGCCCGAACCGCGCTCGG
>NW_009911240.1:22384-22822 GCF_000696875.1 Nestor notabilis | reverse complement strand
CCAACCGTGCGAGCCCCGGATGAATTCAGACCCGCTGGCCTCCCTCCAGGAGCTCAGCAATGACAGTTACATCTGCATGTTCCTAATCGGTTTCGCAGGCTTCACCGCCCTTCTCTCCCTACAGGATAAATATATAATGTTATTACTTCCCCCTAATTAGGAGGGGGAAACGCGAAATTAAAATGGCCAGCTCCCCTCAGTGCTGTCTTTGAATGTAACATGGTGGATGCCTGTTCAAAGTGTCCAGTGTGGTTACCCATGATGAAGAGAGGGACTCCTCATTTGGGACTGTAGTGATAGGACAAGGGGTCATGGCTTCAAACTTAAATGGGAGACTTAGGTTGGATATAAGGCAGAAGTTCTTCTCTGTGAGGGTGCTGAGGCCCTGGCACAGGGTGCCCAGAGAAGCTGTGGCTGCCCCATCCCTGGCAGTGTTCA
>NW_009911240.1:10335-22371 GCF_000696875.1 Nestor notabilis | reverse complement strand
GAGCGGGGAGCACCCGGGTCTGGTGGAGGGTGTCCCTGCCTGTGGCAGGGGGTTGGAACTGGATGAGCTTTAAGGCCTCCTCCAACCAGTCTGTGTTTCTGTGATTCTATGGTTAGGCAGCTGTCTGGGTGAAAAGAAGAAAAAATTAACAGGGTCTCACTAAACCCCTGATCCTGAGCTACTTCCACGAGATGACTGATATGTGTTTCACTGTTCACTTTGTTACCCAGCTGTGTTGGCTTTATTATTGCTTTTAGGTGTGAGAGTTTGCTAAGTGCACAGAAGCTGTTTTGCTACATGGATGTTAAAAGAGTTATTTTTAAAATTCACAAGTCTATTAAGCCATGCATTTTTCAGTGGTAAGGTCTTGTCTGGCATGACTAAGCCATCCAAACTGTTGTATATGCAGAAATCCAAATATCCAAACTTTGGTTTACAGTATATAGTACATAGTAATGTATCTGGACAGATGACTGGAACCTAAAACTGTAGAATCATAGAATACTTTACATTGGAAAAGGACCTTAAGATCAGCGAGTCCAACTGTTAACCTAACATTCCCAAGTCCACCACTAAACCGTGTCACTAAGAGCCACATCTACACGTCTTTTAAACACTCCAGGGATGTTAAGTTCACTACTTCTGTGGGCAGCCTGTTCCAGTGCTTTAAAATGTTGCTTTAAAATGTGGGATTTACCTATTTAGCAGGAAACTTCCATTTTAAAGAGTTTTGTGGCTTGCATTTAGAGTAAACGAGCTACCCCATCAGCTTTGGAGACCATACTGCAATGGAGAACCTCCACAGGCAAATGGTGCTTTGCTGTTGTTGGTGGTAATGTGACGTTCTGGAACCGTGTAGCTCCCAGTTTTCTTGTGATTTGCTGGGCATTGAGAGCTCACAAGGGCCCAAAGCATTTTGTTGGAATATTCGCGAGGTAAACCATTTCTTTTTGTACTTAAAATTCTATTTTCTGAATTTTGGCTGGTAGCAGCTGAGTTCTTCAAATATGCACTGTGATTCATATTTAATGATAATTTTCACTACTGTTTGTGAGCAGCAAGATGTTCTATCCAATTCTGTAGTTTTCAGCATTAGGTATAGATAAGCAAAGTTTTGTTTTGTGAAGTTATTCTGGAGAATGATTGTATGATGTGCTTTGAATGGATCATAAGACCTCCACAGATCGCTATTTTGACTGCATATATTATTTTTGAAAGCAGTTACACAGGTTGGGTGATGCCATTACAACCACAAGTTGTGATGCTGTAGTCATTATTTAATCATCAGAATTAATTATTTATATTGTTATTCACTGATTCTTTTAAATGTTTCGGGTTATGAAATTTGGTAAGTAAACACTGTGTTGTCATCCAACCCTGAGTTTTGAAGGAAGCTTTTTACATTGTGGGATTCTATTTCTTCAGCCATTTTTTGCTAACAGAAAATGCCTGTGGTATTGAAAAAATGTCACATAGTGTGTATTGCCTTGGAAGCTACAGCTCCTGATTTCTAATTTTAGCTTTGTTACTGTCTCTCTGGATTTTCTTAGGGAAGAATCATCAAGTTTAGGGCATGGCTCATTTTAAAAGTGGTTGATAGGGCCCTGATTTTGCATTGAAGTTAACCAAGGAGTAGCCATGACTGACAGCTTTTAGGAAACTAAGCCATAGTTTCCATATATTTGGATCCATTTACTTTATTTAAAATTGTGAGTACACAGCCCCTGTAAAAATCAGTTACATGCAGGAACTCAGATTTCAACGCTGGTGGTCATTTTTAAAGTGTAAAGGCTTTAGCCATACTATCGGAGTGTTGCAAATACTATTTATGTGCCTTAAACTGAACATATACAATGTTTAGTAATTATGTGTTGTTAAAAATAATGAACAGTCTACCCGAGCATCCCCTTCCAGGACTTGCTGGTGAGCCTAACTAACTCATGTTGTGAAAGTTAAGGTCTGAAGTACTTAGCCTTGAAAAATTGTTAGTATGCATATGTTACTACTAACAGAAATTCCTTATCTATGTAGACAGGGTACTGTACTTACCAGAGATGGGTTCTAATCCTGGCTCTGCTGTTGACAAATTCAGGCTGATTGTTTCAGTTTTCTCTGTTTCCCTTTCTGTCTGTCTGCAGAGCAGATCAAATTCATAGAATATTCTTACAGCATCTGGTATCAGCTTGGTCATCTCCAGTATTGTTGCCAGGGCATTTCAGCAAGTTGCAGTGAGTGCCTCTTTATCAAGGGAAATGCATTTGCTGTAGTTCTAAAATTACATGACAAGAAGTCTCAGCGTTGGGGTTTTTCTCCTTTCTCTGCCTTCTTTTGCCTGTGCTCTGAATCAATGCCTCAGGTTTCCATCTCGTCTCTGCCACACAAAGGTCCTAATAGTCCTGTTCCTTGAGTCACTGCTGAGACGTTTATAATACTTAAAGCAAATGCATAATAGGTCATCAGACCAGTTTGACTCCGGTGCCAGTAGGAGACGCCCAGAGCCTGTAGAGTGATCACAGGTCAGCAAGAGAGCAACTGAAAAGCAGCATCAAGGACAAGTGCAATGTTCTGCATGTGGGTCAGTGCAATCCCAAGCACAAAGAAATCTGGAGAGGGGCTTTTGACAAAGACCTGTAGGGACAGGACAAGGGGGAATGGCTTTAAACTGACAGAGGGGAGATTGAGACAAGCTCCTAGGCAGAATTTCTTCCCTGTGAGGGTGGTGAGGCCCTGGCACAGGTTGCCCAGAGAAGCTGTGGCTGCCCCATCCCTGGCAGTGCTCAAGGCCAGGTTGGACACAGGAGCTCCGAGCAACGTGGTCTAGTGGAAGGTGTCCCTGCCTGTAGCAGGGGATTGGAACTGGATGAACTTTAAGGTCTCTTCCAGCCCAAACCAGTCTGTGATTCTAATACAGTGTGATTAATATATTAGCACATGTTCATAATTTTTGAGACATACAACAACTATGGTTGTTGTATGAACTTTGTTGGTTGAGATTTTTAGAACTAAACTAAATTAAGAGCATAGACAGTAAACCTTCATCAGCCAGACTGTAAACTGAATGATCTCTAAAAGATCTTTTTCATCTCTTCATCCTGTAGTTTGGTCCCAAGAAACACCGCTTCATCCAAAACCCATTGATCAGTCAAGCAGTTCAGGCAACACTCTACTCTCCAAAGAAAACAGGTAACATTACAGATCTGATAGAATTAACATGACGTACATTTAATTTCACAAATCCTCTTTAGTATGGTTCAGATCCACAGTAATTCTAATGCTATTTCTTCCACTTTGGTTTTTGATTACCCTTACTTCCTGAAGCTGAGCAATGTTGCTAAGCAAAAAGAGATCATGATCTGTTAATGTCAGTGCCTGGCAGGACCTGGGTTGCAAAGTTTTATAATAAAAGAATATTGCCAGGTGACCCAAATGAGAAATAATGGTATCACCAAAGCAAAATGCTTGTGAAGATACCTCATGAGGCTACTGGACAGCACATTCACACCCAGCATATCATTTGTGCTGCAACAAATAATTTCTTCGTTTGCTGTACTACTATGGTCACAGGAGGAAATGTACCCTATCTACAGTTTAGGAAGAACTGCATATAAAGGCAATGTCTGCAAAACCAAAATGATGGACCTCATTCGAGCTGATATTAGCAGTCATACACTGTGGCTGACTGCTTCATTTAAATCTCTTCGTTGTCTGTTATTAGATTAATAGTGCTTATGGAGATTCTGCACCAATAATGTGTAATAAAAATTAAAAGTTAACTACTCCACATTCTTTTGCTTTGTTCGTTTGGGAGACTTTATAGTTGAAATTCCCATTAAGAGCTTGGTAGGTGGAGAGCTGTATTACAAAGTCTTTAGCAAATGTTATTTTCCAATAATCACTGTAATATTACAGTGCTTTTACAAAGTAGACAAGTAGTGTTATTTTCCTTTAGCTGGTAGAAAAATAGGAATTAAGTAAGTTGTACAAGGGTGTGGAAACTGTTAGGCTAGTGAACGGAGCTCACTTTTGTAGATGCATGGTCTGTGCCTTGAACACACTTGCTCTTGGGCCCTTTGATTGTGCTGAGAGAAAGTTCAAAAGGAAAAACTGAGAGGTATACAAACAGCATACATTTTTCATGAGTATTTTTATTCCATTCCAGTGGCTACCAACCAGCACTGGAAAAAAAGTAATAGCACAATGCAGCAATTGTTGCCACATTCTGGTTTTGGTAGTTTTTCCTACTTCTTTCTACTTCTTTTATCTAACAGTTTAATAATTCAGATTTTTTTTCATTGTTTTATATTCTCTTTCTGCTACTGTTACTGATGTTCCATTCTTGGTTTTTTGGTTTGTTTTGGTTTTATTTCCTATTAGACAAACACATACTGAAATCAATTTGAGACAGGCTACTATACGAAATACTCAAGTTATTAATATACAAGATAACAGCAGTTCTCTGGGCCCTCTACAACAGGTCCATGTCTTTCCTGTACTGAGGACTCCAGAGCTGGATGCAGGACTGCAGGGGCGGTCTCCCCAGAGCAGAGTAGAAGTATGCCTGTTAAAAAGTCTTTATGTATAGTTCAGTACATTTTGGATCCCAGACAGTTTGACTTAATGTGTGTTATTCATGCCACATCATTGTATGCACACAGTGTCCTGCACACTAGGGATGTATGTGATTTATACATTTGATTTCAGGATATCTGGGTGTCATATTTCTTCCACTCTGGTTTTTGATGACTCTTAGGATCAGGTAAGGATCTGATCATCATGGGTGTCCTTCCAGGAATTAGATTGTTTCTTGAGTTTCATTTTGCTTTTCTCAACGTGGGAAATAAATGGCTTTTGAGAAACCAATGCTTTTGTAGCTGCATGAGGTCCCAGACAGGTCTAGAGATACTAAGGGACAGAAGATGCCCCCGGGTTGTGCTTGAAGAGTTACACCAGCCAGAAGAGTGATGTGTTCCAGCTCAGTAAAGGCTTGGTGGATAGGACAGTGTTTTGAACAGCAATACAGGAAATACAACAAAACCTGTGACACTGAAGTAATGAACCCAAGTGCTTTAGCTCATAGACAAAATTAGGTCCTTCCCAGTAACCTTGTTACCCACAGAATAATACAGCTCCCTGATATATTTTAGTAACAATCAGTTTCTCTTATTAAAGACCACGGAATCCTCTAACTGCATAGGTCAGAGGAGAAAAATGTTCCCCGTGTAGCAGTGGATTATTGGAACTGGAGTGTGCATTTGACTGACTGGTGCTGTGAAAATGGCTTCTGATGCCAGCTAGGTAAAAGCAGTTAGGTATGACTCTGGACTTCTGTACCCTAAAAAACATTCAGTGGGCTATGGACATGGACCTACGATAGTGAAATTAAACTGATTTGTGCTGTCAGGAAGTGCAGATTTGGGATACTTCTGTAAGAAATTTACAAGTTTACTTTGAAGAAATGTTATTAAATATCTTTCAAGTGCAGGTGCATAGCCTGGTGATGATCTTTCTGCTACCTGTTCAAAGCCACTTTTTAAAATGTAAGCTTAATGGGTGCAGAAACAAAGCAACCTAAAGCACAGAACTCCACCTTAATATGCAACAGAGAAAGCAATAAATAAAACTGCAACCAGATGGAGTGAGAATTGTTTTTACCGTCTGGTGTGCCCCTTGTCTGCCCTTCCCAATACATCCTCACATGTGTTGCAGGGGTTCAAGCAGAGGTTCAAGTGTGTTGGCCTCTTCCCAAGCCAAGGCTGAAGTGTCCAGTTGACAGGATTCCCAAACCCTGTGGAGCTGTGCACAGCAAGGAGTGGGAGGCATTTGCACTTATACAGTCCTTGCACGAACGACCATATATCTGGCACTTGGTGAGATCCGCTGCTGATACACTCGGTCACTGCACAGTTCTTCTTCAGGTCTCTCCTCCCAAACTAAAGGCTTTTTAACATTTTATTGCTCTCTAGTGTTCCTAATACAATTGTGTCTGCCAAGGAGTGGACCAAAGAAAAGGCAAAGCTAACTTCTTGTCCTGAAACAGCCTCTCCTGCTGCTGTTACCAGAGGTGGGCTAGTCAGCTTTGTGGGCCCTGGGTCTCGCCAACCAGGCTCTCACTTCAGTTTTCACTTTCTGTTGCCAGTTCCCTTTCATAGCTGCCAAATCCACCTCCTCTGTTCCTCACTCAGTATTGTTTCTCAAACACAGCATCTATCATTTGTTCTCATTTTCTGAATGCTGGACTGTTCACTTGTTCTTCCTTCCTAATGGCATAGCTACCTCTTCATATTGAGAAGTGCCTGCCACAGAAATGGAAAAAGGAGTATTTATCCAGCTTGATGTAAAGCACTGGAGAAAAGCCCCCTACTTTATTGTCTTCATCAACATAAGATCACATCCTCTAACTTAACATTTTTAGTATACCTCTTTCTCACATTTGTGGGAAATCTAGCAAGTGAAGAGCCTCAGCATGGTAAGACCAGCACAATCCTTCCTAAAATTACATTCCTTTTGTCATACAGCATGTACTGCAAATTGAGAGTAAGGTTGATTCCTAACACTTCATCTTCTGTTGTCATGAGTCCTGTTTTCCAGACTTACTACCAACATTATAAATGTACTGAGTGCTTCAGAATGCAAGACAAGAACAGCATGTCAGCTGTTTTCATCAGGGTACACAAATGAAGTTTGTAGAAGCCCGGTGGAAGAACATCACATCAACTAATGGAGACTTCAGGAGTCAATCTGCTGAGTTTGTTTCTTTATCAGTTTGGACTGACAAAGAACATTCTTGTTGTCTGAAAATGATACATGTCACCTGCCAGCTTGGAAGAAAATCAGAAGGTGTCCTGGTAAAATGTTAACATGAGCAGCAAGGAACTGACCATTAAATTGACAGCAGACTATTAATGTAAATATTTTTCTTTACACTGCAGAAAGGACCTGCCATTTAAAATGGGCAGATTAGCACATGCTAAAATATTGTCCCTATACTAGACTGCCCAAAATTCTGCTAACTAACATAAGTTAATATATGACGCTCATGGTTTTGTTCATCCTTATTTGGGCAAGGCCACAGGCTTTCTTTCATTCCCGTGAATGATATAGTCCAGAAATTTACCAGATCTTCAAAATCAAAATCAGCTGTTAAATTACTGATATATTATCCAATTGTAATTCTTTTTCCCCAGAAAAAAACCCCATACATTTATTTAGATGGAGTTTAACTTGTAGCATGGCTGCATAAAATCATTGCCTGTATCAAGTAAGATGATCCTTTGAAAAGGAAGAATCTTCTCCTGACCCTTTACCCATTGGTAATTGCCACCACAGAGGTGAGTGCAAAACAGGATTTGAAGGGGTCCAGTCCTCCAAACTGCTGTAAGCAGAATTTCAAAATAAGCTATCTTGCAGTGTCATTACTCCTTTCCCTCCTAATACTCACTTGTCATCTTTTACTTTTCTGTGATTCCCAAATGCACTGACCCAGTTGACTAAATTTACCCTGGCATAAGAGGCTGTAGCGCAACTTCATTCACTGACATTTGCCTGCAACACAGTTACACTGCACTGGAATATTTCACACAGGGTAGGTGTAGAGGTTATCCAGACCACTGCCAGTCCTGAGCTTCAGCCATTCTATTTGAGTCATGTGCAGCGTCTGTGCAAGGTAAATAATACAGCAAGGGTCAAACTCAGGAAGACAAGAGGATGAAGAGCAGACTCTCACTGAAATTGGAATGGTTTATTTAATAAGAGTATGACCTAGCACGCTTTAGCTTCACCAGCTCATCAGTGTCAGTTCCCTTAATCTGTATGTGGCACTGACAGCTTCTTAACATAACAATGAAATCATAGAATCCCAGACTGGTTTGGGTTGGAAGGGACCCCTGCCCGGAGCAGCCACCCCTCCTCCTAGAGCGGGTTCCTCCAAGCCCCGGTGTCCAACCTGGTCTTGAACACTGCCAGGGATGGGCCAGCCACAGCTTCTCTGGGCAACCTGTGCCAGGGCCTCAGCACCCTCACAGGGAAGAACTTCTGCCCAAGAGCTCATCTCAATCTCCCCTCTGTCAGGTTGAAGCCATTCCCCCTTGTCCTGTCTCCCTACAGGCCCTTGTCCAAAGCCCCTCTCCAGGTTTCTTGTCACCCCTTTAGGCACTGGAGCTGCTCTGAGGTCTCCCCTTAAGGAGCCTTCTCTTCCCCAGGCTGAACCAGCCCAGCTCTCTCAGCCTGTCTCCAGAGCAGAGCTGCTCCAGCACTCACAGCATCTCCGTGGCCTCCTCTGGACTTGCTCCAACAGCTCCATGTCCCTCTTGTGTTGTTTCCCCAGAGCTGGATCAGGACTGCAGGGGGGGTCTCCCCAGAGCACAGCAGAAGGGGAGAATCCCCTCCCTCAACCTGCTGCTCATGCTCCGGGGGTGCAGCCCAGCACACTGTGGGGGGTTCTCGGCTGAAGCGCACAGTGCGGGTCATCCCCCAGTTCCCTCAGGATCCATGGATGCATCTCACTAGGTCTAATGGACTTGTGCACCTTCAGGTTCCTCAGGTGATACTGAACCTGATCTTCTACAGCAGCAGTTCTTCATTCTCCAAGTCCCTGCCTTTGCCTTCTGTGACTTGGGCAGTGTGGCTGGGTGCTGTGACTTGGGCAGTGTGGCTGAAGCTCCTGCTGGCAAAGACCAAAGTAAAAAAGTCATTGAATGCCTCAGCCTTCTCCATGTCTCAGGTGACCAGGTCTCCTGTTTCCTTCTGGAGAAGGCCCACATTTCCATGGTCCAAATTCACATCTAGTGTAACTGCTGACATTGATGAAGGTATGTCAGAATTAATTTAGTCTGGCAATTACTCTCCATGATCTGGAGTAATGGTGGGGTTGCAACACCTGGCAGTTGACAAACTTGGATAACACAGGTACTGTGGCACGCAGCTTGGAAATAACTGAAATCCAGCAGAGCCATCACAGGCCCAGAACAGGAGATGAAATGAACTTCTCAGGTGTCTTTGTACAGTACTGCAAGATGCTGCAGGCCAAGTACACATTCCAGAGCTGTTGTGTCCTCTCCGAGCACAAGGCACCACAGTGGAAAGATGGAGGAATCAGGTTCCCTCCCACCAGATTTACTGCTCCGTTTCAGCATCAGACAGACAGGTCCATGCAGCATCAGAAAAGCAACTCACTCCCACAGTCCTTGTAGCTGGAGGACAATGCTGAGATATTGTGGCTGGATCTGCACAGAGCTGGTGTGGACTTATAATGGGTTTATTACTGATGTATAGCTAAAATACAGCTTGTCAGCCTTTAGATTACATATAGCTCTCTACCAAAATGGGCCACATCTGGCACATATTGTCCACAAATAATTGAGAGTTAACTGGATATGATTCAAACTAAATCATGTTTAAGAGATTTCTTTTTGTAGGAATTCTCACAAAACCAGCCAAATTCAAGAAGCAAAGCCAGAATAAGATGTAATTTTAAATTGTGAATCCCTAATGTGCAATATATACATCTTGTATGTGATTTGTAATTCAGAGGTAGTAGTTTCCTACATAACAATAGTGGAACGTGCCCCCAAGCATCAATTCAAACAAGACCCACCCAGCACAAGTGGAATGCTGTGTTTTCCCAGCCCTGTTTCTTTTGCTTGCCACCCCAAAGGTTTACACAAACCCAGGTCACTTTCTGTTTAATCCCTTCTACCCCAACACTCCGCACCTATTCCTGTCCCCTCACTCTCTCACAGTCAAATGACATGGCTTTAAGGATGGATGTATTTTGTCTATGTAAAGAACAATTTCATGTAAGTTTTCAAGTGCACTTACAAATATTGTCCGTCTGGTTTAAAAGTCGTGGTTAGGACCCCGGGAGAAGACATCACTTTGTAGGTATCCAGAAGTTGAGAAACAGCTGCTGTGTCCTTTGTTATCAGCTAGAGGATTACTGGTGGCTAGTGATGAGAGTGCTGTCATCCATTTCCAGCTCACATCTGCATTCATCTCTACCACCACCTCTCTCCTTTACGTTTGTCAGGTTACTTGCTTCTTGCTGTTATTTCCATCTACCTGCAGAATGAGGATGAGGATGATAGTGTAATAGGTGTTTTGAAGATTAACTCAATAGTACTTAAGGCCTTTTCAGACACACAAGTGAAAACATGGGTGAATAGAAAATCAAAGTATAATTATTACTAAAATGTAGGTTATTGTTTAGAGTAAAAGGGAATTGAAGGTAGGATGATGAGATAATGAGACCACTGGAACTGAAGGATGTTGAGACATGGTATTAAATAAGTAAAAAGCAGAACACGTAATTGAGCTTAGGGAAAGTTTTGCTACCAAAAAAAAAAAATTCTTCATTTCCTTCATGATTTCTTTTTATTTTTCTTTTCAGTATCTGAAACAAGATGTAAGATGTCAGATGTCACAGTATGATTGGAAATAGGAAGTTGTAAAACAGTGTTTTAAGGGCATGATCCTTTAACCATATTCGCAGTCCCAGTGGATACAACATTAACAAGGTAAGTCCCGATTTAGATCCCTCCTGTTTTATTGTTATTGGTTAGACTGTCAGATAAAGGTCCACTGGAGACAATATGAGCTTTTTAATACTGTGAGACTTTTTAAAGTACATGAAGATTTACCATATACGGATTTGCAAGAGATGAAAGGTCCAAGCTAACCCACATTGCCCTCAAGGCACCCAACTTCTCCTAAGAAGCCAATGTTATTTCCATAACGGATGTCCTTTTTTCAGAGGACATTTAGTACTTCATGAAATGAGGTATCTACAACTCAATACGGAAAAGGCTAAAGGGGTGACATTTATAAATCTTGGGTTGCCACAAATCCGATTTAGCTGCAACTGTACCGTGCACAATGTACAGTCAGACATGTATGAGATATAACACTAGGAAAGTGAAAGTTTTATTACCCTACGTTTAATACATTGAACTTTCTTTAATTTATCAGCTTGTTTAGATTACACATGAACATTGCAGTAGCAGGGTTCTAAGCTGGGATTTCTATTTATAGTATGCTCTGTCTTCATCGGATGCCCCTCCACATTAATTTCAATGAGGCGGTAATTAGGCCTTTAAAGCAGAATTAAGATATCTTTAATAATTGCATTTAGATTCAAAGTTTACCCAGTATTCCTTCAAAAGACTTTTTTTATAGTTATTTGGGTCTGTGAAAGAGGACACATTTCTAAATGTTCCTTTTACATTTCCTCCTTTTTTTCTTTTATGTGTTTTGGGGCTAAAAAGCCCTATATCCACACATTTCAGATTTCACACATGCATGTATTTAGCCATAAGGCAATTCTGAACTTTCAGAATTAAGCACACAGCTATTCCCTGTAGGATAGATTTCTTTTGCATTCTAAGTAATTTCTGCCTTGATAGCCAGGGGAACTACTTAGCTCTATGGTATGCTTCACTAGACTCAGACTTCGCTGCTGAGAGAGATGGGTTTGAAGGATGGACTGTTCAGTGGACATGGAACTGGATGGCTGTGTCCAAAGAGTTATAGTCAGTGGCTCAGATCCAGGTGGAAACCAGTAATGAGTGATGTCCCTCATGGGTCTCTACTGAAGACCTCCCCCTGTGTGCTGGGCTGCACCCCCAGACCGTGAGCAGCAGGTCGAGGGAGGGGATTCTCTGCGCCCTGGGGAGACCCCCCCCGCAGTCCTGATCCAGCTCTGGGGCAACAACACAAGAGGGACATGGAGCTGTTGGAGCGAGTCCAGAGGAGGCCACGGAGATGCTGCGAGGGCTGGAGCAGCTCTGCTCTGGAGCCAGGCTGAGAGAGCTGGGCTGGTTCAGCCTGGGGAAGAGAAGGCTCCTTAAGGGGAGACCTCAGAGCAGCTCCAGTGCCTAAAGGGGTGACAAGAAAGCTGGAGAGGGGCTTTGGACAAGGGCCTGTAGGGAGACAGGACAAGGAGGAATGGCTTTAACGTGACAGAGGGGAGACTGAGCTGAGCTCTTAGGCAGAAGTTCTTCCCTGTGAGGGTGGTGAGGCCCTGGCACAGGTTGCCCAGAGAAG
>NW_009911240.1:3438-10281 GCF_000696875.1 Nestor notabilis | reverse complement strand
GCACCCTTTGTCGAGTGGCGGGTGTCCCTGCCTGTGGCAGGGGGACTGGAACTGGATGAGCTTTAAGGTCCCTTCCAACACAAACTATGCCAGGATGCTACAGTTTTAAAGGCAGAAAACAAACTTAGTAAATATTCAAAAACCTTAATCCTGAGTACACTTGCCAGTGCAGCTCTCTGAATTGTAGCTGATGCGAATAGAAACATCAAAAGTGGCAGTACAGATAAAGATTTCTTCATCACCACCTCGTCTGACATTCACTCAAATACTAGCGAAGAAAACGATGTACAGCAGTTTTCACTACATAATGTATGCGGTCTATACTACCTGTGGTCATCATCAGAAGCTAATTGTACATGCTGTGGTGTGCCTGATCAAAGAACACGGGTCAGTGCGTCAGCAGTGGATGGTGGGGATGACATGGCGTAAGTTTAGGGTGTCTATAGGGGATTGAATGACATTGCTGCATATTTCTTTCCTCTGACTGTTTGGGTGGGGGTTTTTTTCCGAGTGGAAACTTTACTCCAAAATTACCTTTTTTAGTGTGTGGGAATCAGACAGATAGCAATTTTGAGAATGTCTTGAGGGAGTAAGGTGATTTGAGTGATGAGACTCATAAGCCTTGTAATTAGAGTAATTATGAGACCATACCTCTACAGGTAAGAACTCACAAGTAAAAACATTAGCATGACCATTTAAGAAGCTCGATAATTCATTCCAGGGCATGTGGTTACAGTGCAATGCTTAGCATAAACTTCATGACTCTGTTGGCACTTGGTCTTACTTTTGAAGCATGTATCTGTCCTGCAAGTATAGATCTTTTTGTCCTTTAATGTTTGTATGAAGTCTTTTTAAGTCTATAGGATCTATAGCAGCTGGTTGTAGGTGATCAAAACTTACTACGTATTTTAGACATCATTTGCCCTGCAGCTTTATAAAGAAGTAGCCTGAAACACTGAAATGTTCTGACTCAGATTTTACTCAGATAAATGCATGTTATAAAAAGCATGTACTCCATAAAGGGAACCTTTCTGTCCTACATGTTCTTTACTATAGCCCGGACCCGCTGCCTAATGGGATGGATGATTAAGAAAAGTTCGGAACTATGATGGATTGCCACCTTCCTAGTAGTTCTGTGCCCTTTTTTCTTGATTTATTTACTCAGCACTTCAGTTCCAGGTATGCTTTCTCTCAGTCTGAACTACTAACATCACAAACCTTTTCAATAGTACTGAGAAAAGCTTGCTAGAAAGAAGAAAACCTCTTACCGAATAGACATGCTGAGGCAGAGAAGGTAAAAGACAGGGTCATTAGATGGGATACTGTTAATTTTCTTCAGAGTTTGTATCCATGAGCTATAACACTAAATGCCAGTCATAAAATGATGGTATCATATGGAAACTGCAGATGATCCTTTTGATCACAGCAGTATATAATATTTCTTGAAGGTGTGTGCAGGACAAGTTTGTACAAATTTGAGCTTGTCTAGTTTTTTATTTAGATTCATTTTGCTGAGTGGTACTCTCATTGGGGAATACCAGCATTGTTCATCACTTACGTTTATGATGCTAACAAACATGTTTTATCACCCAGTGATTTTTCTATTTCAGTGTTACAGTTTTGTTTGGAATTTGGAGCATTCTAATAATACAAAGTCACTATTCCATACTAAAATCACTTTTAATATCAGCCACTTTCAACAACAGCTGAAATTATCTATTTATTTAAAATGCTGTTGATGAGGAGTCAGGTATAACGTCTGCAATCCAATTAAAATGTGCTTTTTAAAAATGCAGGCTGATATAAGTTCTGGCTTAGATATGGAGAGGAAACTTTGCATCATGAGGACAGTCAAGGTTGTCTCCAGCCTTGGAGATTTTCAAGACCCAACTGATCAAAGTGCTGAGTAACCAGGTCTGATCTCATAACTCACCCTGCTTCGAGCAGAAGGTAGGACTAGAAACCTCGTGAGGTCCCTTCCAGCCTGTGTTATTTTGGTTACCTGAAATGGTTGCTGACAGCATTTATGTCAGCACTCGAAGCACTAGGTATGTATTACACTCCTGAACAACTGCCAGTGTATTTAGAAACCTTAAGACTTTTGCCACAGAGCTCAGTGTTACTGTATAGTTGTTTATTATTTAATTAAAACATAATTCCTTGTAAAAGCTACAGTTTTCAACCAAACATGAAATCACAACATGTCTTTCCAAAACCCGCCATATGAAGGAAAAACAGACTTACAACCTTTGCATTATCTCTGTCTTCATATCTGTGCTGATCTCTTGTTAAAAGGTTGCAAGAGCTACTTTACAGATAAAGTAAAAATTTGCTTTTTGATATAAATACGGTTTTAAGCATTTTTTCCCACTGCCCTTTTTAGCTTCTGTGTAATAAAACAACTTCCCCTAAAATGTTATATCCTTTTCCACTTCCAGATAAGTTTTTTAATGCTATTTTTGTAAAATGTATAAAATAAGGTACTGAATTACATTATTTTGGAAACAAGCTGAAATTTCTTTTTGGTTTGGGTTTTTTTTTGGTTTTTTTTTGGGTTTGTTTGGGGTTTTTTTGTTTGTTTTTGTTGGGTTTTTTTGGCTGAACTTTTCTCTGGTGTCTTTGCTTCAATTTTGGTTGTGTTTGCCTCATTAAGAAGTGCCCTTTAGTATTTTAGGAAGCCTGCTGAGGGATTGAAATATACATACAGGCTTATTTCTTTGGGTACTTTTGTGTTTATTATTTCCTTGGTTTCATAAAATGGGGGTTCATCCAGAACTTTAAGTTACTCTCCCACTACTAAAGTGGCCCTCTGAAAAGCAACATTTGTATTAGCAATACTATCAATATTTGTACATACTGCACACAGAAGAATATGTTAAAATATTCTTACACTTGCAAAGTCAAGTACTCAAAAGTCACAAAATATAGAATTAAGCTTTGTCTGCCTTCCACATCAGCATTCTGGTATAGTAATTAGTGACTGAATTGTATAGTACCTGCCCACCTTTTCAGGGCACAGAATAGATTATGTTCTTTTAATGAGCAGCTATACATTTTTTATGCTTTTCCTCATTCTCTAGTATGTTGTCGCAGGTCTTATTTACTGTACTGAATTTAAGCCCTGTTTGGAAGACTGAATTATTAATTGCTTTTTGCGGTATCTCTTAAAGAAAGCATTCCACTTCATCAGAGGAATCTTCACTGTTCCTGTGTGAGATGGGCAGTACTCCCTATGACCATACACCATTTTATAGCAGAGAACTGTGGCGCATAGAATCAAAACAGAGGTATCTGTCGATTTGATCTGCCTAGGACTTCTTCTTTTTTTTTTCCCCAGAGAATTTACATATGCAAAGGACAATCTCCTCTGATTTTGTTTGCTACTATGAACTCACAGCTTCCAGAAGTCAGGTTGAAGAGTCTCCAGGTAGGAAGGCTAGAAAGAGGAGGGCACAGACATTGGCCACCTGTGATAAATTTGGTTTAATGACTTGCTTCATGTCACATACGAATCCCATGACAGAGCCAGAGTCTTGTCTTGGGATTTACCAGAGTAGCATTCAATGGTTTTAATCATTAAAGGATCCTTTCTATGTTAGCAATATCCTGACCTAACAGCCAAATACCTTTTATTTTCGAGGCCAAATGAGTCAGAGATCCTGCAGAAAACATTCTTTCAAGTCATGGTTTGTCTACAAGCAGGTCCACCCTGGGCACTGATAGGGGATCAGTACCTGTGAAAAACACTGTATGACCACCTGACTCCAATATATAAGCCTGTTTGTTTATGTGCCTAAGTTGGAGGTGGACAACTGGCCTGGAAAACTTCAGCCAGAAGACTACAGAAGTTAATACTAACTGAACAGACTTCTGTCAGCAGGAAATGTGAATGTCAGTCACAGGAAGTTACTATCCATACCATACCAGATACTATAAAGTCTTAGTAACGTAAATATTGATGTAATAGGTCTGGATTCCCAGTTCACATGAAGTGAGTGCGTTAGGCCTGAACTGGGGTAAATACAGAAGGAACAGAATACATCAGAGCATAGAGCTTAGAGACCAGAGGCTTGAAGGGATGCACACAGGCAAAGACCAGGGATAGGAGATGAAGAGTTTTGTAATCACAAGAAAGGGTTGGCCTGAAACCCTCTACATGGAAACAAAGATGAAGGTGTTGGGTAATACCAGAGAGAACCATCCTGTGACTGATTTTCTTTGCTGCTCAAGCACCAGAGCCCTGTGATGAGACCAAAAGGGTGGTGCTATGACCTGAGCTGGGAGGGAGCAAACCTGCTGCCACTTTGGAAGCTGTTCTGTCATCCCCAACCTCTGAATCACTCACCGATTATCTCCTCATGACTCCTGTAACCCACAAACGCATGAAGGCTTTAGTAGTGAGATTGAAAATCAGGAACTACTTTTCTGGTACTGCCACAGCTCTTGCATAAACCCACAAGAAAACTGGAGGGAGAGGGGAGGCGGGGCAGGAGAGAGGATCCTGAGTCCCTCAGGAATGCGTTATCACAAGAAAAACTTCCCAAAATATCAAGAGGACATTTCCTTCAAGGAAAAGGAGCAGAAGTCCTAACTGTTCCCTTTTCAAAAAATCTTACAGGAATTCATTTCACTCTTTTTTTTTTCCCCCTTCTCTTTCTTTCTCCAGGGGAAAAAAAAAAAAAAAAAGAAAAAGAAAAAAAAACCACAAAAAAACCAACCAAACAAAAAAACCTGCTCAAACATTCTCTTTCTCCAAATTCTTCACACACCCTGTTTTAAGAATACAGCAGCACTAGCTCTGCTTAGGTTTCACTTCTTCGACTCCCAGAATTATTACATCCTATTCTGCTAATTTTCTGAGGGAATACAACTTAGATGGTACAACCAACTGATCTGCTGCTTTGATACTGGCTACAGTCTTCCATACTTGTATTATCCCCTCCCAGATTGCAACACACATTTTTAGAATACTTGTGTGAAGCAATGCCAGTCTGATGAGCCATTTATCCTCCCCAGCCAAAAATACTGGTATCTAGACTTAACAGACTAACAGTAACCATTTTCTCTCCCAAAAGAGAAAACATGAAGGACACACAAAATACTCCATAGAAATTACAGTGGTGGCACAGAATAGTTATAAATACAGGCATGCCACTATGTAATAGCTACATAATCATATAATCAAGAAATTTCCTAGTACTAATCAGATCAATCAGTTTAATTCTGTTCATTAAAAAAAACCCTTTACGACACTAGCTGATGTGCATTCTTACACTTTGGAGAGATACTTCCTTCTTACATCTTTGCTACATCCAACTGCTGGTATACAAAACAGACAGGATACATTTTTTACTTTTTCAGGGTGGTCATGAATGGTGATGAAGGCCAATGATGAATGTTTGCCAGGCTGTGGGGAACAGGTTAGCTCTCATGGGACTTTTGTGAGCAGTCTCTGGACACTGTAAACTGTTGGTGCGTTTTTATAACACAAACAAAATATTAAACTTGCTTCCTAGCTGAGCAACCTATCCTTGTATTACCAAATTCAGGTCTTAGATGGGAAATTTAATCTTTTTCATGATCAGTCAACACTTTTAATTTTGGGACACGTTTAATATGCTCTCTGAGAGCACCACAGCATCCTTCAAAAAATGCACAGGCAAAAAAGACTGAGAGTGCTTCTCAAGCAGCACGCCATTTATCTCTGTATTGCAGTGTAGCTCCTGCTACAGTTTGTGGGAGCTACATTAGCACACAGAGCTATGTGAAAACAGTCATTGTGCACTGCTCAAATAACATTTTCCAGACTGCTCCAGGGGAAAGCCATGTTCACTCCGCCTTAGCTGAAGAATAAATTCTGCTATGCTACCCTGCGTTGAATAGCATGGGCTGGTTCTACCACAGGAGACTCACACTCTTGGCAATACAGTCCTTGTTCGTACTGCATCGTATTTTCCTCCTGCAAAGGGGAATTCTGCACCCCCTGAAGTCACTGCAGAGGTCATCCGCATCAGACTTTTGACTAACACGTTACTCTTCTCCTGATAACCATATGTAGACTGCAATGCTATTTTTTTAGCAGAGAGAAACTGTCTCAAGACCAATCCAGCAGTTCTCAGTCATATCATATATATGAGCAATTGAGGTGCAGAAAGACCCTGAAATTGCTCTGCACTTGGATCAACATTTGTCCCCTAATTGCTTATCAGAGGAACCAAGTACTCCCACTGTGTCACCTTAAGGCACCAATAGTAAAGCCAGGATCCAGAATAAAATCTTTTGACAGATGTTTCCCACTGAAATGTTCAAAATGGTCAAAAAACTTACTTGCCAAGAGCTGCACCTTAATAGTGTGTTCCTGCAGTCTTATGTTCAGCTTTGAAGTCCCCAACACAAGAGGGATGTGGAGCTGTTGGAGCAGGTCCAGAGGAGGCCATGGAGATGCTGCGAGGGCTGGAGCAGCTCTGCTCTGGAGCCAGGCTGAGAGAGCTGGGCTGGTTCAGCCTGGGGAAGAGAAGGCTCCTTCTCTTCTCTCTACGGGAAGACCTTAGAGCAGCTGCCAGTGCCTAAAGAGGCTACAAGAAACCTGGAGAGGGGCTTTGGACAAGGGCCTGTAGGGACAGGACAAGGGGGAATGGCTTCAACCTGACAGAGGGGAGACTGAGATGAGCTCTTAGGCAGAAGTTCTTCCCTGTGAGGGTGGTGAGGCCCTGGCACAGGTTGCCCAGAGAAGCTGTGGCTGCCCCATCCCTGGTAGTGCTCAAAGCCAGGTTGGACACAGGGGCTTGGAGCAACTTGGTCTTAGTGGAAGGGGTCCCCGCCCCTGGCCGGGGGGGGGGAACC
>NW_009911240.1:0-3387 GCF_000696875.1 Nestor notabilis | reverse complement strand
TTAAGGTTCCTTCCAACCCAAACCATTCCATGATTCTATGATTTACCGCCTCTCCGCCTTTTGTTGGATTTATTACAAACAGAAATTAAGGTTAATAGGACTCTTAACTTGTGGAGCTAAAAGAAATACAAGCAGAATGGTGCATAAGGAAGGAACAGGACAAGCTGAATGTTTGTTAGTTTTATACATAATAACTAACAACATCATGATACTTATAGTAGTAAGCCTCTGCCAGACAATAATTTATGAGGTAGTCTCAAAAAGGTTAACCTTACTTACCTTATCTAAGGGCTGTCAGACAGAGGCTTTTGTAGTCACTACCTGGCATCCATTAACTCTGTAGTACAGACCTGTATCATTAGCGGGATACAAATACAGATTTCCGTTTTCTACTGAGCTCATTTGCTGACCATATTCACATTTTAGAGAGCCACTAAAATGTTAAAGCCACCCTTCAGATGTTTATGTCTTCCTATTGTATACAACAGTGAATCAAGCCACATGCTAAATGGGCATTCGGTGCATTACTTAAGTAATTTCCTAATACAGAGTAAGCAAAAACATTTTGTAAGTTCTGCCACAACAAGTCAAGATTTACAGTTTTGTCCACAGGGGTATCTCAAATACTCTGCAATGATTCATGACTAGAAGATTGGTAGCCACTGTACCAATAAATAAACTGCTGCCCAAATCTAAAGTAATTTAAGAGATAATAACTATAAATTATCAATTCTTTTTTTAGCATGTGCCTTCCAGGCTAAGAGATTTCTTTAACAGTTAGACAACTCAATGCAATTTTGTTCTCAGAAACAAAAGTATATGTTGAATATTATAACTTAATCTATTAGCAACTGTTTATCCAGACCTCCTTAATCTGGTTGTTACCACCTTCATTTTCAAACCTAAGCATTATACATGTTTTAGCTAAACATAAAATTAGCACACCCTTTACATATCACATCTTCATTAGCACTGCTGCTCAACATGTAACAACATGATAGATGTTATAAAACAGCCGCAGATTCCAACTTCAGGCAAGGTATGCTCAGGTTAAGACTGGCATCAACACCAGCATAAAATCACTCTTGCACAAAACATCATAGAGATGGTTATCAGCTGCAGTGAAGAACAAAAAATTACCATGAAAACTTCAGAAAAACATTAATTTTGTCTGCACGGGCCATAGAATGGTTTGGTTTTCCAATTGTTTACTCTTCTCCATCATCATCATCATCATCATTATTATTATTTGTTTGTATTGCCATAAGGTTTTTAGAAAACTGATCCTGTGCCCATGAGCTCTCTTGGAGTTTTGTCATCAGTTTCAGTGGAAGCAGTTGTAGGGTCCTGCCAAGATGTTTTTTTATGTGTATGGACTTTGATTACTACTCTTCTTCCCGGATACCATACTACCCTCTTCGTGAGTGGTAAATATTGCATGTGGCTTAAAATATGCACAAGATGCACTTACAGTTACAAGGCAGTGAAAGTTATTTTTGTGTAAAATACAGAACAGATTATAGCTCAGATTAGAGGCAGAAAAACTCTTTAGCTCATTTCAGAAGTCTGGGACACTACCTGGTTACCACTAGGTAACATGCAAGTAATGGATCTACAATTCTGAGGTCTCCTGTAAAACATCTGACAATTATTTACAATGTAGTCAACTCTGATGTTTTCCTCTGCTGCAGCTGAGGTAGGATTCTAGGATATAGCCTTCACTGAACATTCAGTAGTTGCACTCTAAAAAGATTAAACCATTTTCTTGCCATTACTTTCATTTCATCTGTGTATTAAATTGTTACATCAGCTGTGAACTGTGACTGTAGTGCACAAACTCTTTCTGTTTATTGTAGCTGTATCTTCTGGCCCACCATTAATTTTGTTTTGTGCAGAACAATGTGACACCTGATTTATCTCTACTCTCATGCAATACATTCTCTCCACCCGCCTTATTTTTAAATATGTGTAAAACAAAACCTGCAGAACATAGGAATACATATATATAACTCTGTTGCAAGAGTTAAAGAGTTACTGCATGAGAATGCTACAAGTATAAAAATATTCCTATCATTCTGAATATTATTTCAACATTTAAACAGTGTTTTTAACAGAAATACTAAATAAATTTTAAAAGGTGTGCACTTAAATGCTAACTATTGACAAGAACGAGAAAATAGTAACTGCGTTCAGGTCAACCCTATGAGAATCCACTCGAACTGGAGCTGATAACCAACTTCTGTATATGCTGTTATAAACGGAGATATTTTATAAACACAGTTTGTTAGTGTCCTTAGGCTGCAACAGAAGTATACAAACTAAGAGCACAGAAGACAAACTATCACACTGAGGTTCCCTTTTATACGCCATACTTCTATTTTTCCTGTTTACCTCAAGTTGGACTAAATGTACCAAAATTTGTCATGGGACCTGTGTGACTAATGGCAAGAAAATTTGAATGTTGGCTGGCTCAGTGTCCTCTCTACAGGCACAAGATATGCCACCTCATGCGTATGAAGAACAGATTTTGCTCTTCTGTTTATGTGTCCTGCAAACAAAATGGTGGCAAGTGGGTAGAGTAAGAAAACAGGCATACGTTCATTTGCCTCTTTCAAGAGGCAGCCTCAAATATGCCTCAGCAAATTTACAAGAATGAGTGGGTCATCTCAGCGATCACTGGCATTACATACAATATAATCATGCACGGAACCACAAAATTGTTAATTTTCTGTTAACAAAATACTTCTATAAGTACATATATTAGAGAAGGAACCCCCTTACAGGTCTCAGAAGCAAATTTCTTACAATGACAAATATGCACCTTGAGACATCATTCAGAAACAGCTTTGATAAACAGCTCAATCAAATCATTTGTGTCTCTCTAAGAAGATTTAAAAAGTCAAACACACACAAGTCTATTTTGCCTATTTATCTGCAATTATTTCTTCATGGAATTATTCAGCATTATTTCTTCACGGAACACCCGCTGCAGTCAACTGAGGCAACAGACTGAGGAGAGGCCAGGGCCCAATCTATCAAGATGCCAACCATGTTCTGTGCTAAGAGCACCACAGGTTCCAGGAGAAGTCAAAAGGTCTGAAAGTACTGGCTCTGCCGGGGGGCCCTGAACAACTCACAGGGCTGGTGTTTAAATAGAACAGGACTCCCAGAAAACCAAATATATCTGAGGATCACAGGGAACGATCCCTTAGCTGCAGTGTAGGTGGGTACATACTTCAAACAGGAAGGTACATATTAATATTCTGAAGCCAAATTAATTCCTTATCAGTTCTGTGACTCAAGGGTGGTTATCCACATGATGATATTTCAAAATAGCCTTAAAATAAATAATAGATTCCCAGGCTGGTTTGGGTTGGAAGGGACCTT
>NW_009911239.1:0-7131 GCF_000696875.1 Nestor notabilis | reverse complement strand
GGCACGCCACGTGACCCCGCCTCAGCCCCTCCGCGCAGCCCGGTCGCTGTCCCGGGAATCAGCAGACGGGACGCACGGTGGCACCGCACAACCTTTACTCGCCCCCCAGACGAGGCACGGCCTTCGCCCGGCTCAGGAGCGACACGCAGGCGTTGAAAGGCTTCCCGCGGCATTCCCGGCACTACCCAGCACCACGCAGCGAAGCTGGGTCCCGCTTCTCGCTACACGTGCCATGAGACTGCTACAGCAGGTTATTTTACCTGAACTATTAAAAAGGCATGTTATTAATTATAAATATAAAAAGCAGTTACAGGGAGATTGCTTAGAATGATTTATAACCCAACACCTGAAGCTAAGATCAAAGATTCCCTGCACAAAAGTTCTAAACACCAAAGTGTCAGCTTTGGTTTACACTACACCAAAAAGCTTACCCCAAATTGTGGCAAAATACATAGAGAGGGAGGAAAATACCAAGCACAGAGCGATGTGAGACCATCACTGCTTGGGATGTAAGAGGGGAGGATGCAGTCTAAGAGCAAGCCTCCTAGTAAGGTAGAACTTGGGTTTATCTCTCAGGTTTATCCGAGGTCAACTTCTCCCTCTTTACAACATGTACAAAACATTCCTTCAGAATTCCTAGAACTTACTTCCAACTTAATTTCCAACTGAAAAATCGAGACAGCCCAACAACTCCAGTTTTAAACATGAAACCAAACCAGTAAAAGTGTTCCTGTGTGCAAAATGACCTCTCCTCTCAACTGCAGTAACTAAGATCCAATATGCTGCAATTGTTGTTTTATTTTCCACCTAACTGACTAAAGGTACCACAACTTAGGGTTTTCTTCCCTTTTTGCGCAGGGATTGGCCTTCTCCTGAAAAGGCAATAAACCGGCTTCCAGATTCATCCTGAAAAAAGGAAAAGAGGGAAAAAGGTTGTTACCTCTTTGCTCACTGCTTGTGCATGATATACTCTGAACAACTGTTAAAAAGAACATTCCCTCCGAGCAGCAACTGACTGTGGACATTTCACATCCTTAATCTACCTAATAACCACTTTCTTCCTGAAAATAGAAGCATTCCATGGACCTTTCAGCCAACTGAAACAAGCACGGCCTGGCTTATTAAACTTGTATCAGGCCAATCTTTTTAGTAAGTAAAGATACGGGAGGTTGCTTTCACCTAATTCAAACCACCTTTTAACAGGAGTGTGCTGTGAAAATTCATGTATGGAGAGAGGAACCACACACTTGGGCAGCAGTTCTGGTGTTCTAGTTCTGTGCAAACTGGGAAAGGTACAACTTCATTTACCTCTTCGACTTTCTTAACTAGCGGACGTGAGTTTCTGATGAATGTGATTCTACCAATCTTGAAGTCATAGTTGGGAATTCCTCTGGAAAAGAAGAATAAAAATGTTATGGAAGAAGTTTTTTACCTCACATCCAATTGAACACAGTGAGGCCTATTCTGTCAGTATTGTACCAGCACTGCTGCAAATTTTCATTAGCAAATAATTCTAGAGTTAAACCCCTGTATTACTTTCTGAAGGCAGGCACATGTTGCATGAAGTAAATGATCAGGCACTGGAGCTGCTGCAGCAGCTTGGCTGTGGGCACATTTCCATGTGGCCTGTGGTTTCCATGGGGCCATGGACATGTTTTCCACAAGGGTTCAAGTTTCACTGTGACAAGTGTAAGTGACAGAACACCACAGAAACCACGTACCTGCACACTTCCAGCAGTTCTGAATTTCTAAATTTCCTTGCAGGAAATAGACACACACAAACAAAACCCCAGCCAACTCAAAGAAGGTTCCACTCTATGCCACATTTCACTTGAGCGCATCAGCAGGGTTCTGTGCATTACTCGATCCAGCCCAGTCCAGACCTGCTGCCTCTCCCTATCTGTCTTCTATATAACTTGAGTTTTAGCAACATTAATTTAGGATCTGCATCTTAAGTAGTCAGGGACCTTACAGTCAGTCTGAAAGATTAGACTAATTTTCTAAATGCAAACTTAGGATGAAAGTAGCTTGTTTGTATTGCAGGAGCAGGAAAAACAATAAAATAAACTCAAAGGATCACTCAAACTCTTTGACATACCTTCGAATGTCCCCTGGTTTAATGGGTGATGGACTGGGCTCAACTCCTTTCTTCTTGCCATCCAGTCTGTTCCCAGAACCAGAGAATGCCTGTGTATACAGAACGAGTTTTAATTTAACTGTATCTTGTATTTGAACACTGCACAGGGATACTGTGTTCTGCAAAAATCTTACTGTAACTTTTATTGATTACTTGATTCAGCATGTTTCTTCTTGGTACATAAAAGCTGATGCACTGTGAGTGGAGGAGTACGTTTCAGTCTCCCATTCAAAACTGCCCGTTTAAGGACAGGAAGTCATATTGTTACTGGCTGTTACACCCGCAGACAGTTGCCCATTAAATGATGAGCACCTCTAAGAACACACACTAGTGTCTGCAGTTGGTTGGAACAACTTTCACCAATCTACAACATTCAGAAACCAGCAGAAATAGGGGACTTACACGAAATCCTACGTCACTCACATATCCACTGTGGTCTGCTTCAACATCCTGCGAGGGAAAAGCAAGTTAGTTCATTGTATTCATGTTATGATATGCAGAACACAAACTTCAGAACAATCCCCTTCCAAAACAACACTTAGTAGACAACCATTTCCTAAGTAACACAAACAAAAACATCTGGTAAGTATACTTAATTTTTTCAGGAAAAAATATGTTGTTGCTCACTGCCCCATCACAAGCAGGGCTGACTTCCAGGGAATACATTTTTGAAGAACAGAAGCTTAACCTACTGTGGTCTCTTCATGCTGTGCAGTTCTTTCTGGTTCTTTGTACCCCAAAGGAGCATCAAAATCCACCTATTTACACAAGAAACATGTAAATAAGCATGATAGGTATTTTTCTTTTAATCATATGCTTTATACTACTGTTCTTCAAAACCCCACAAACTATCACTCCCCGTTTGATCTAGAAAGAACTGAGGTTTGTTTGCCAAACTCAGAACTAAAAAGACTAAGCCTCTAAGGAATGGGTCTTAGCATGTAATTGAGATAGTGCATTAACACAGCACCACATAACATCATTGGAGTTTGAATCAAGACAAGGCTATTAAATAAAACTCAGATTATAAAACATGTTGAAGCTAAACATTAAATTCTAGGCAGTACAGTCATCTGATGGCACACAAAGTGCAGCTCCAGACCACAGCTGTGGTTACAAAGGCATATGGGGTACTTTCAAATGTCATCTTTCCTGTTCCATCTGATTTTACCTTTCCTGCAGCATCAGAAGTGCTCAGTGTACAGCACTGTCACTTAACAAAATGTCCTCTCCTTTTGTAAGGACACAGTAAAGCAGACTTTCCACATCAGCTTTAACTTACATTCATATCACATTCTATGATGGACACAGCTTTATCTGGTTTGGTCTCCATCACCCGAAGCTCATAGATCTGAAACAGTAATAAGCATTTTAATATCGCACATGGAACAGCTCAACTTATACACAAGAAAACCCTATCTAACCCTTTCCCTTCAGATAGCTGCCAGAAAATGGAAGCAAGTGCTCTTCAGGTTGAAGACTGAATGATGCAGGGTCTCTACAAAATTTGAGAGCAAGGATTTTTAGCTTAGAAGACTGCTGTATGCTGGAGCTAAAGAAACTATGTTTTATTGTACCTTGATATACTCTTACTGTACCTTAATCTGCATTCTTAGAAGAAAATTATGAATTTACAAGTGAGGAACAGACTTTAAAACTGTCAACAGCACAAAAATTTATTTTCTTGGGAATCAAAAACCAGTTTAAAGAGCAACTCAGGAGAAGACTTAACTGACCCCTTTTCTCCTCCAACAGAAAACCAATTGCAAAATCTACCATCTGGGATTCCTTGTGAACAACACTGCACAGCTCTGTGTTGCTTGTTTTAGCACCACCATCCAAGAACAGAGCTTAGACTACAATCCCAAGTGATCACATGTGCTGCCAGAAATACTCATCTATAAAATCTATTCATAAGATGTACCCATGTGGTCAGTCTACTGAAATACAGCGTGCCTTTTTACGTGGAGCAGAACTTATTTCCTCAAATTGATGCACCCAAACAGAACCTGCATGGACTGGTGCTGTATACTGTACCTTTTCATTGTAGTTGATGGCAATAACATCTCCAGTAGTTAGACAAGCGAAGTTCCTCAATGCATTTTCTAATCTTTGAAGTATATTAAGATGAAACATCTGTTTTCAATGCAACATCAAAGCCTCAAAGTTACTATAAAACTCTGATCCTTGGTCTCTCAAATATTGTTTAAAAGTACTGTATATAGCCTTTTAGTAAACATTAGGGTGTATGAGTTCTTCTAAAGGGACTCTCAAACTCACTGAACTTCAGGCCAAGACTCACACTTCTTCATACCAGGGTACACTTTGTGCCAGCAGCTGGCAACATCTCTGTATATAAGCTTTCTATTCTTTTTTGTTTTCAAAGAAGCTGTAGTAGTTACCTACTCCTAGAAGAGTATGAGCAACACCTGAAAAGCTAGCTCTGCTTCATCATTCCGATTTAGGAAAAAACTTTTGTCCCTTGCTCCATAACTGAATAGGAAGGATACACAGCTTTGGGATTGGTGATGTCAAGAAAATCTGGACTCTGTGGCTGAAATTTTGAGTAAGTAGCAACTTGAAGATTAACACTCTCCACTTGCACCAGGCCTCCCTCTTCCAGAAGCAAGTTTTGCATCATCTGCAAGAATGAAAACAAAGACACAAGCCACTATTAACATGACTGATCTTGTTAATTCTCTTTCCTTGCATATACCAATTTTTGCTGGGGCTACCATCTTCCTGGAAATGCACCAATTTACCACAGTTTAATTTCAGGAAGAACAATCAGATGCATCTTAAAAAGCAGTCTGCTTTGCTTGCTTAGTTAAACTCTTATGGAGGGAAACCTGAGCTGTGACTGAAAGCTGCTGAAGGAACATGACTGGCAAAGACACCTTCAGGAAACATTCTGCCTCTTTAATATTAAACTGGCAATTCACTCATCCTACTCTTCAGGTTTTGACAGTTCAGCCTGAGACAACTCACCCAATGTGGAAGGTAACATATGCCCTCATCAGCTACAAATTCAAGCACTCCACAGTGTGTCATTCGGTCTGAGTTTTTATTGGTCAGCTTGAACAGCATTGGGTAAGTGATATTAAGTCGGCCTGGTGAGAAAGGAAACAGAAACTTTGCTAAGAGCCACTGACATATTTCTGAAGCTTTCAGAGACTGAACATTAGCAAGAGATGGGCCAGACTACAGGAGAGGATTCCCCTCATGCCGTTATTCCAGTTGCTCACTACAAATCCAGAAGAGCATGCAAATACACAAATAATCTACTGCCATCACGCTCAGAGCTTTAAATGCCTCTCCACATCTCCCCAAGCTCAGAGATGAGCAGGCAGCAGGTATTAGTAGAGGAATCTATTACTATTATGTCTTTGTGCTATTTTCAGTTAGCTCCTACCTAACGAATTTTAAGAGGCCCTCCTATTTTAAAATTAAACCCTCAGTAAACTAATTTCTCAAAGAACCGTAGTTAAAAGGGCAAATAAAGACCATTTATACTGTTGATTCAGTTGTCTTTTTTTCTTCATTTCAAAGTTAATTATAAATTATTTTGTCTTTAATTCTGTTCACTCAAGACAAGAACATTCAGAACAAGCAGGTTGAGATTAAGAATTTAATGTATTAACTGTAACCATTATACTAAGTATGCTACTATTTAATATTGATTCATGTCTCAAGTAGTCCAATACTTGTAATGTCTGTACTTGAAGACAGACAAGTCCCATTAATTCTGACACACAAAATACTTCCAAAATACCTATTGTGAACTAATTATTCTCGTATTCTCTACCTAAGTCAGACTTAATTAAAATACTGGTATTTTCTTGCTCATTTGGTCATATTTCTAATGGTGTTAGACCAGAATAAAATATTCACTTACTGAGTTGATCCAAAGCTGATGGTGGCATAATTACTGCAAAAATGAATAAGAATGTAAGATTAGGAATAGTATGTCTGTACAAAGAGTATGTAATATGCAATTTTATCATTCCTTTATCTAAAATATTCTCTAAAAAAAGGAGATTCAAAAATCTCCAGCAAATTAATTTTTGAGCCAGAGATTTCAGTAGAATCAGTCATGACAAATACATCTTCTAGCACAGAGAGTTCAGAATTTAATTAAAAGAGAAGACAAGTTTTTACAATACCCAGTACAAAAGAAAATGTTTCCTAAATGTAATTTTATTTACTTGGACTTACAGGTTCTCTTAAATCGATGTCAAGTCAAAACAACACAGGTTTAGCCTGACACCTTGAAAATTAAGTTGGCCAGCCTATTACTTTTGTTCAAGCTAAGTACGAGGGCAGACAGTGTGTAAGAAGTCGTTGATAAGAAATTTCCATGGCTTATAATGAATCTAAGATGTTAACGAGAGGCTTTAAAATAGAAGAATGTCTTGTTCTAATGCTCATAAACCCATACTCCCTTGGTGTTGTTTATTAGAGAGTCATGCGATAAAAGATGGACCCGCCTCCTTAAAACCCCACCCAGGGCGCTCTCCTAGCTCCAGCCACAATGCCAACAGAATGTCTCCATGCCGTTCAACAATGTTTCTGGAGCTTTGGCCAAAAGCTGTATTACTTGACATTATTCACAAACACTCTTCCAAGAGGTTATTAGTCAAAATAAAACAGGCACATACTCTTCCCGCCTTTCTCCACATCTGACCTGTCATTAGGTCCAGCAAGCATGGATACTGAGAAGCAGCGGTATTGGGTTGAGAAGCGGTTCTGGAAAACCCGAGGGATGGGGTGATCGAACATATTAAAGGAGAACTGGAGAAAAAAGAACACAAACAGAAGGCGGCGTTAAAAGCTATCAACAGCGTCCTGAAGTTTAGCTACAACTACGTTTAAGAGCCGTGCGGCTGTTCTCCCGTCACGGCGGAGGCTCTCCCCTCCGAGCTCGGGGAAGGGATGTACGCCCTGCGCCGCGCGGGGACACAAAATGGACGCAACGCACTGGGCCGGGCCGGGCC
>NW_009911238.1:14911-15538 GCF_000696875.1 Nestor notabilis | reverse complement strand
GGCCAGTTCTTAACACTATCGGTTTCCCCTGATTCCTCACCTGCATTTGAAGCAAATTAATAGCTTATCGGAATAGCAAGATTCTGTCAAATGCAGTATTCTCCCATAGCTCCTTGCTATTGCTATCTCAAGAATGATGATAGAGAGGATAGGGCGTCAAACTGAGTTTCTGGTTTTCCACCTCCACATTTTGTAGCACTGAAAATGGAATGGATATGTAAAGGCAACCAACTTTGTAGATACTATAAACATCCAAATAACATGAATCTTGGCTCTACCTACAAACAAAATATCACTCTAGCTGCACATCCTGCATTTATTAGCAATTAACACGATTTTGATTTAATTTCTAGCTTCTTCTATTCCTTTTTACATATGCAACCTGTACCACACAGCATTTGAGTTTAACCTAGTGTGAGTAATAAATATGGATGTGATGGGAGGTTCATGATTCCATAGATAAAAACCTCTGCAATTTGATTTTATGTATAATTAGGTAATGAAAATATTAATAAAATCGATTATTTAATTTCTTCACTAATCACTTGGATGCACAAGTAGAGAAAGAATAACCATGGCCTTAATGATATATGTAGCAACCTGTGACTACAAATTCAGTCAAGTAGG
>NW_009911238.1:0-14878 GCF_000696875.1 Nestor notabilis | reverse complement strand
AGGGAAAGAATAACCATGGCCTGTGCCTGCAAATGCCCCCAAAAGTACATTAATTCCAAGTAGTTTACTAGACAATAACCTTATGAAGCTATATATAATCTTACATAGCAAGAAGCAGATTGACTCAAATGTTTATTTAAAGCAGTATTGAAGCCTGGAGTTCAGGTGAATTTTATTTTTCATGTTAGAATAAGCTGCCCTTTAAGAAGTTTTCAAGATTCTCCTGAATCAATCAGAAGATGGATTGGAACATGGGGTAAAGAATGCAAACAGAAAGAGAGCAGCTTCAGTTTACAATGGAAACTAAACATTTGCCTGGGAAACCAAACCAAACCAAACCAAACCAACCAACCCAAAACCCAAACACCTTCAAAAAGTGCTTCATTCAAAAGTTCAAAATAGAATAATTTTTGTACCATGAAGCTTAGCAAGAACAGAAGGATTGCCACATAAATGCAAGTAAGTAAAAATTTCAAAAGTCAGAAGAAGTCAGCTAGAAAACTATCAAAAGCCAAGAGCAATAAGGCATCTGATATGGTACTACAGGTACTTCAGACACAAGGGTTAAACATACACTGAAATGAATCAAGACTGAGCCAGCATTCAGCAAGCCAGAAATCATTCAATACTATCATATTCTAGGAATATTTTGTATCAGTTTATTTATAGGGTCTATTAATAGGGCCTATCTAGAATTTATGATAATCTCCTTGATGTTCTCCTTGAAAGTACATTTTGTTATTCAAACACATTAATATATTTTAGTGTTGATTGTGACTGTACTTTTACAGAAGAGACTTACACAATGCCATGGAGAAAAACATACATTTTCCATAGCCTCTTAACCTTTTGAATGGTCAGCTAAAGTTCATCTGAAGATAAATGGTTATGTTAGGCATAATTGAAAAACCCATAGAAAAAAGGTCATGTTTTAATAAGAGAAATGTGTTTTTAATAATAACATACGTGGCTGCCTACTGGTTTTATTTCTATTAGCTTGCCTAAGACTTTCCCTTTGGGGTAGCGGATTGATCCCCTAACTCCTGCTAAAGTGTTGCATGTTACTTTGCTGACAGGAAAGGCAGCAGGATAAAATGCTCAGGAACCTTTTTGCTAATGATTCTGAAGAGCTCCACAAGGACCTATTATAACAAAGCAATTGGGTGGTATGACGACCAGATTAAATTGAATGTAGAAAATTGCAAGGTGGTGCACTTGGAAAGAACAATTTGAACCACTCATATGCACTGATAACTTCTGAATTAGTTGTAAGATCCTAGTGAAAAAAAAAATAATGAAGGAGTCATCAAGGAGAACTGAATAAAGGCATTTGTTCAATATGCAGCCAGTACCTAAAAATCTTGATAAGACATTAGGTGGAAGGAAATAAAGAATACTATTAAAACTGTAATGTTAGATGCATCAGTCTGAATCACTGGTGCATCATCATTGTCAATGTTGTGTGATCTCATCTCAAAATCAATACAGAGAAACAGAATAAAGAAAATATATGACTATGCCTTAAATACAGGTAAAGATGGTAAGAACCTCAAGGATAATAAAGCTATGAGTAGAGAAAAATAAGACTCCAAAATGATTCCCAACCTGTATAGGAATATTCAAAAGAAAAGGGCAAAGAGGGTTTCACTGTATGTAAAGAGCCAGTGTAGGAGTAGAAAAAAGATACCAAAAGTCTATGGCAGGAAAATAGAAAATAAGACAAGTAGGAACATCAGCAGACCTTCTAGTCCAAACATCAGGCTCTAGACATCAAAAAGTACTGAGTCCATCCTTCAGTCCCTAAAATGAAGGTTTATCTGTCATGCTTGCCCATGACTTGTATCTCACAGCAGTCCCAGGGAGGCTATCATGATGGTAGTGATGGTTTAGGCCAGACATGTGCAATCCTCCCACTGAAGCTGACATAGATGGGGGATTCTATTGCTCCTAATTCTGCAGAATCCACCACATTTGGATCTTTGGGTAAGGTCATGGTTTGGACATTCAGATACAAGTCGATCAAAGCAATATGTTAAATTATCAAATGTTTTAAAAAGGCCCAATTAGTATGTTCCACAACATCAAATCCAACATTTTAAATACTTTATTTGTCTACATACCTTCTACAAGACACTACTGAAGCAGAGCCTGTTAAAACTTTAAGATACATCATGGTGAACCAGGCTGTAGTAAGTAATCAGCAACTGCAACTTAGGTGGTACCTTGGGTCAGCACATCCTGTCCCATGAGCCACTTCTCATTCAACTGGCAATTTTTCCTAGGCAAAGCCAACACTTTACAGGAAATAAAACATGTGCTGCAGCAAACAGCATGCTTCTGAGCCAGGATGAAGCCTCTACCCAAGTGTGGAACTTCCTTAATCACTTCTGCAGGTAGTTTTAAGATACCACAGTGCCAGGTATGTAATAAATGCCACAGAAGATTAGGTTAACAAAAAAAAAAGGTAATTTTCTACCAAGAAATATTTTCATAATCACCTAAAGAAAGCTATACAAGAAATTTCTACTTAATCCCTTCCAAAGAAAACAACTGAGTTACAAACAGTACTGTCCTTAAATAAAATCAACATTTGAAAAGATGACATGGCTAATTATCTTCATCTTGGCATCTTCACTAGGGTTTTGGTTTCCTTTACCCATCATTTCTGGAGATGTATGTTGGAATTAACGGTGTTTTAAGTTGTTTTGGGCTGAATGGGAGAGCAGGAGTATCTTGATTGTAATTCCCTCCTGCAACTTATTTATGCTGACTGCTGACCAAGCTGTCTGAATCTTAACAAAGAGAGACAGGAATTACTCACTGTCTCTTTTCTTTTGTGTCTGTTTCAATTCCAGACATCTCTGCATACACTGAAGATAAAAAGACATCTCATTTTCCTGTCTGGATACAGGCTCACACTTTGTAGAATATTTGTCTCTTACGTAGACATAGGAGTAGTTGAGCTATTTTATAAGGAAAAATGTGCAGCAGATGTCAGACTCATGCCTATTTCATCAATATTGGGTTTAAAAAACTCCAAACACAACAATTGCAATTAGAAAAGTTTGCTGGAGAAATGATGTCAGACTCATCTGCTGCACCTGTTCTCTTGTATCAATGGATTTCTGACAGCTCTAGTCACTTCTATACTACTACTACTTTATAACTTGCCCCCCGCCCCAGGACTCATAATGCTCTTGTTTCCTTTATTTGCAGGTTTCATGTTCACAAAAGGATTTACCTCACTGTCTGACATGAACTAAAGAGATCATCAAGAAAGAAAGTATTAAATGTGATGGAACTCTTAAACTGTCCATTAGGGCAGAAACAGCATGTAGGGGAAGCTGCCTCTGAAAGACCTACATGCCACACAGGTTAAGATCTGTTAAGTTACTTCTCCTTTACCAGCTGATTTGCTTCTGGGCACTTTTTGTCACGTTATTTTATCTGGAGTATTTCTGAAATGGTAGTTCAAAGAGGCGAACAAAGTGAAGAAGTAGTTTGGGGAAAACTGAAAACACTACATCACTGAAGTACACGTTGAAGTCTCACAGTTAGAAAGATTGCCACTCTAATGAAGCCCCATATCCTAAAGAAATCTGTACAAAAGGGAACAACTGTTGAAACGTCGAGTAGGCGAATGGAAGCCCAAGGTTTGCACAAACTATTAAATATCTAGTACAGGTAACTGAGGAATTTCACATTCAGCACTTCTAAGTCTAAGTAAATTTTGGTATACGCCTTCATTTTCTGCTTTATATGTCCCACTTATTTTGACAAATCAGCCTCTTGGTCTCCAGTATTAAAGGCTTTCCAGATTTCCCAAAAGGCATCTTAATCCTTATTTCCTTTGCTGGCAACCTGGCTAGCATAAGTGTTTGTACTTTCCTCTAGGCTGGTATAATGCTGGCAGAGAATACATTCCTCAACTTTTATTATGTTGAAACTTAACAGAGTTAGACTTGGTCAGTGTGACTTTCAGTAGCTATGTTACTTGGCTGACTGGGGAAAAAACATCAGAATTAGCTCAGAAAGAAGACAAGCTGTCTGTGTTGATGCCAGGAAAGCTGACTTGAAGGGTTTACCTGGAGTATATTTTTAAGAACTCTCTCCCTTGGTTTCTGTGGGGAAGTGTTACTATTGCAACCATGGTTTTAGTATCAATCATAGATTCTCTCAGTCTTCTTCTATTATCATTATTTTTCCAGGCATTAAAACTCTAAGTGTTGACTAGCATAGAATGAAAAATAAAGATGACTTACTCAACTTTAACCCATTTTACTGAAGTAAAGATTTCCTCAACCTGGAAAATTACCATCTTAACCATTCAAATATTGTTATAGACAGGTTCAAGTGCAAATACAGTAATGAGATGACAAAGAGATGCAAATAAAGAAGAGATGCAAATAAAGAAGAAATGCAAATAAAATCATCATTCACATTGTAAGGTCACATTTCCAAATAGCATACAAAAACCTTAATAGTGTAATGATACTTACAGGTAATTTTGATGCTACTGTATTAATTTCAGTGGAATTGTACCCATTCACAAGAATAGCAAAACTGATCCATCCATTTATACTGTCAACATTTTTCAGTTTATAAGAGAAAACCGTAACTGGTTCTGACAGTTGAAAAATAAGGCTAGAAAATTAAAACTGGGTTGTTTTCCCCACCCCTCAGTGATGCTGATTAGGTGCAGAACAGCCTAGAGAGTGTGGAAAGTTCCCTGCTGTTACAACTTTTAACTACAAACTAGCTGGCCAACTCAATGCGTGAATTACTAATTACAGATTTATTATCTGCACTCTGCAGTGGGAACTGTTAGATCACCCAAATGCTCATTTTGACTCCACAGCCCAAGCAGCCAATCCTGGAGGCAAGCCAACAAGTAGAAACACACATCTCCAATACACCCTTGAATGTCATTTTTGAATGTCTTCTTATGGCTTACTATTCCTGATGACCTACTGAGCTACTAGTAGAAGACTATCTTGGAATACTTGGTCACCAGCTGGTCAGGGTCTGACTCAGGTTACTGCTGCCCACTTCTTGGATGAAAGAGTTAGTCAAATTTGGCAGATTTCAGATTAGTCCCTTGGAGAGGAAAAACTGATAATAGAAGCACAAACACCTTAGTGTAATGCCGTTGATATATAAACTCAGGAGTATTAGCCCCGGTAGTCACCACTCAACCCAAGACTTTAATTTCTCAAAGGTCATTGTGACTTCGGCTTCTTTGCTTTTGATTCAGCTGCATCTCCTTTTCCTTCTCGCCTTTCTCACGGCAACCCTACTTCCTGCATGTGCTTTATCATTTCCCACAAAAAGGCTTAGCTTAAAAATGATAAACTTTTTCATTCTTATCCTGGCCTGTGTTAAGCTTTTGTTTTTGCTATGGCTGAACAAAAGAGAATTAACTGCTCCTTCATTCAAACTGAATGGAAGGACAAGTACTTTATACAACAGCTTCAACCCAATTATAACAAGAATTACGCATAGCTTTCCTTTAAAGCTTTGGGGTTTTTTTAATACCCTGTTATACACATTTTGCACATACTAAATTTTGGAACAAATTGATGACTGATGGAATTAAGCAATCCCCATTGTCAGAGTTTAAGAAATGCTTGTATAAGCATCTGGTCTTGTTTAGAGTAATTCCATCAAGGCCTTGTTTCATTAACAAGGCCTTGTTTCATTAACATGCTGCATGACAATAAAGTAAAGCTATGCAGGACACACGGCTTCTACTCATGATATTTTCTGTAATAAGAAGCAGAGTTATGAAAAGTCAATGCCCAGAGCAATATGCAGTTATGAAGTCACACTATGGGGACCATGCTGCACAACACAGATTTCGCTCAAGACCAGCCCTATATGGCAGAAGAGCCATGAGGAATGAAAAGGATCAACACCGACATGACTCTAAAAAGCGATCTATAGAATTGAGTAAGAAAATAATTATTTTTACTAGATAGCATGTTTCCCTCTTCCTCCCAAAACAACCCTGTACAAATGCTACTTCAAAAATAATTCCAATGGAACTTTTCAATGAAAGCAGGATGAAAAAAGTATTTTCTTGGTTGTTAATTTAATTCAGGTGAGGTACACATCATTGTTAGATGTGGTTCAAACAAAAACCACTTTGAACTTCTTCAAAGCTTGTCTATTTTATCTTCTAAATACATCTACCACCAAAACCATAGCATGACTCTACTTCCAAAGAACGACAGATGTTTGCATTCATTGTTACACACCAATTAACCCCTCCACCTAACAGCATGTAGTCTTTCAATGCCCTGTGATGTTGCTCAACAGAATACCTTTTGCCAAAACTATTACAGTCTTCAAAGTGTCACCTCCTGCCCAACAGCACATGGGAGGGAACGCTGCTGGTATTTCACATATACAGATTGTACTCTTCTAATGACAAAAACATTCACATGCAAAGACAAAGCTGTGTTCTGAATACAGTCACATATTTATTTTTGAAACAATGACACTAATAAAAAGTATGGAAAACATAGGCCTAAATTTTCTGCGCTGCTTACAGACATGTAAAGAACCTGCTAACATTCAGCATATGGCTAAATTTCTAATCTTCCCTGAAGACATGTATCTATAGCTGCATCTTTGCTTGTTGAAAGCATATATAAGCAGCTGTCCAAGTTACTTTGAATTTGAAAAGCAAGAAAATCTTGAACTATTGTTTCACAATTCGAAGGGTAGCCAACGTGTTCAGCATTCAAGTAGATACAGGTTTGTTACTGACTATTCATTCTGTGATGGCCAATATAGAATCATAGAATGGTTTGGGTTGGAAGGATCTTACAATCATCCACTTCCAACCCCATGCCATGGGCAGGGACACCTCACACTGGACCATGTCACCCAAGGCCCATCCAACCTGGCCTTGAACACTGCCAGGGATGGGGCAATAAGCATATACATGAATAAGTATATTTCTACCGCTGTACTTGATCATGTCTCCTGATGACAATGTGTCTCAACTACAACGGCTATTTTACTTTTCAATGTTTTTGCAGAAATCTCTGTATTTGAAGGACTGCAGGAACAGTAGAAATTCAGTAAAGAATTTCAGCAGTCTGTTACAGCAATTCTAAGTATATAGCAATTGCAAATTCCATTTGGGAAATTACACTTATGGAAAACAGATATTGGCAGAATACAACAGAAACCACATCAAGAAAACACCTCCTGATTAGTCCAACATCAGAAGATGCAAATGACAGACTCCCAAACAGCAACTGAAAATACCCTCAAGCCAACTGCACAAGAAGAAAAAGCCTGTCTCAAAGAAACCTGGTTTCACAAAGGAGGTTGAACTGCAGAAGCAAGGAGCACTGGAAAAGACAAGACCTCGAAGAAACTTCAAGAAATCTAAACTAGATCTTCACCTGGCAACCTTTAAGAAGACAAAAGTGACCTTACCTAGACAAAGGCTAACTAAAAAGAGAGACAATTTTCCCATTGATGATGTTCTTCAGTAAAGCACACCGAATAAAACCTGTGAACCACTGAAAATGGCAAATTCATCCAGAAATAAAATGATACTTTCAGGCTATGAACATCTAGAGGACAAGATGATGCATAAGATATTTTGAGTGTCTGACATTTCAGGAACGAAGAGTGGGAAAACTCAAAATTATCTTCGTTTTCCAGCCAGGGAAAGACTTGGTGAAACACAGCATCAAAATGCAAAAGGAAATGAACACCATTATGGAAACATATTCATGCCTGGTTTCCTACAGAATTCCTGAGAGGAATTGGACAACTGGCATTCGACTGTCACTGTTCATCCACCAGTTGTAATTATTTTAAGCATTACCTGGGTACATGTCACATCAACTTACCAGGTGTTTAGAAGGGATAGGTCCATCTCTGGACCCTAGAAGACTCCCACATTTTTGAGTAATGTGACTTGTGTCTATCACAAATAAGCCCACGTTAGCAGCTTGTTCTTCAAGCACCCTGGAATAAAAACTGAGTAGAAACTCTTCCTTCTCCCCAGTCTCTCATTAATAACTATATCATATATGGCCAAATTTTCAGCTCAAAAGATACAGAGAAGAGAAAACTTGTAGTTTTGGGAGCTGGAATCTAATGTGTGACTAACAGTAAAGCAGACTTTCCTTGTTGCCTAACATTTCACAAAGTTCTATCAGTGCAGAGCCTTGAAAGACTGTATAAACAAATTGTATCTTTTGTAGAGACCTTACCAAAACAGGACAATGGCACACACAGACAAAGCAAAAACAGGCAAAAGGAAGGCTAGCCCAAACTAACCTTGAGGCATTGCACTGAAATAGACTCTGTTTATTTTTTTAAACAATCATAGACAGTCATATTTGTATGCAGTGAAAATGGATGAGAGAAAGCCCATAAACCCAAACATATACTGGGCTGCATCAAAAGCAGCATGACCAGGTCAAAGAGGGGGATCCTGCCCCACTGCTCTGCTCTTGTGAGACCCCACTTGCAGCACTGTGTGCAGTGCTGGTGTCCTCAACATAATAGGGACATGGAGCTGTTGGAGCTATGATTCTACAAAAATAGATCTTAGAGGATTTGAATGTAGCACTTAGAAGAAGGAAGTGAAATGTGTGTCCAAGACAGAAGGCTGTCGTGGCCAAAGTCTGCAGACTTCTGGGTACTTGAAAAATCTTGTTTCTGTTAATGGTCATACTTAGCTTGAAGTGCGAAAGCTGAAGACCAGGTATTTTCATTTATAAGGATTTAAAATATTTATTAAATTTTTAAGTGAAAGAAAGAATCATAGAATCACAGAGTCACAGAATGGTTTGGGTTGGAAAGGACCTTAAAATCATCTAGTTCCAACCCCCTGCCATGGGCAGGGAAGCCTCACACTAGAGGAGGTTGCTCCAAGCCCCATCCAACCTGGCCTTGAACACTGCCAGGAATGGGGCAGCCACAGCTTCTCTGGGCACCCTGTGCCAGCGCCTCAGCACCCTCACAGGGAAGAACTTCTGCCTTAGATCTAACCTGAACTTCCCCTGTTTCAGTTTGAACCCATCAGCCCTTGTCCTATCGCTACAGTCCCTGATGAAGAGTCCCTCTCCAGCATCCTTGTAGCCCCCTTCAGACACTGGAAGCTGCTCTGAGGTCTCCACGCAGCTTCTCTTCTCCAGGCTGAACAGCCCCAATGTTCTCAGCCTGTCTTCATACAGGAGGTGCTCCAGCCTCTGAGCACCCTAGTGGCCTTTAAAGAGTTCTCAGCTTAAAGGTACACTTTACACAGAGGTTTCCAGCTACATAGATCTTTCCAGAAGAATTCAGGTACTTCAGGTACCTACTTCAGTGTAACCTATGGAAAAAGCTTAAGCCTAATATTCTACAGGGCCACAGAAGATCTTAAAAACAAAACCAAAAAAGCCTGCGTGACCAACTGAACAAATGATACCCAGTATTTCTGGACAGTTTTGGTGGGGTATTTCTATTTAAATTGTTCATATCAAACCACTTCCCTCAAAACACACACAGGCCCTGTCCTTACCTCTGTGAGCATTTCTTGCAAATGCCAATTATAAAGGCACTGTTTCAAAAGGATCATGGTAATTGTAGAGTTAGTTACTTCCTAGACATCAAATGGAGTAATTTTCTCCCAGCCCATATTTTTCTCCTTTCTTACTACAGATTTTAAGGAAGTCGTGAGAAAATGGAGATACATTTGTAAGAAGTGTTTTGTCGAAGCTTATATTGTAATTCTTAATCCATCATCAAGAGTGCCCAGAGCACTCAGTAGATGGCTGCAGATGGATTTTTAAAAACCTAGAAGAATAACAAAGAATCAGATGTATTCTGCACTCATTCTGCATACAGACTGCGCCTTTTCTATTCTTCCTGAGCTGACCTGCCATTAAACTGGGTTAAAATATGCTTTTTCAAAAGAATTTCCACCTTGAGCATATATGGCTCATGCACTGACCCTTCAAGGTCTTTCTAATTAAAGGCAAGACTATATCATCATTTCCTAAATGCACTTGGTTTTAATGTAATTTACCATGGCATTTCTAATACATTACTAGACTTGGGTTCCAACATGAAATAGAACTACTACCAACATAATGAAATCATTACAAAAATTAACAAAACCACAGTTGTATAAAATCTTGACCCTGCAGCAGAAAACCCTGAGTGGGATAGTGGCTAAGACAAAATGGAGAGAGCACTGCTGTGAGAGCAGAGACATGCACAAATGCAATCTAGCAAACAAATGGTACCAGGGTTATTTTGCTGCAGAGCTTAAGCTCACACAAAACTAGTCTCCCACAAAGTAATTTCCAGTCGTCTCCTCAGGCATTCAGTAATCAACATATTTGACATGCCTCCCTATCCCCTGCCTGATCCAAGTTCTTAAACTATCCCAATCCTGTAAAAACACAAGATCCAGAAGAGAAAAGAATGCATGTTGACATAACTAAGCAATTGTTGGTTGGAGATCTACTAGTAAGCACGGGAATAACATACTTCTATATATATGCTACTGCAAAGGAATAAACAGGCTTGCAGGGAAAGATCCTGACTTACCAAAACACTGAGGCTCTTTTCCCTGAGCATCTCGCACTGTTCATACAGTCATGGGTAAGATGCTGTGTTCCCACCACCATTACCTAAAGTTACTGCATAAATCCCTTCAAGCATCACCTCTATCCTTGACTGCTTTAAGCCAGTTTATTTCAGACTGGTAAAGTGGTTGTGTAGCTGACTTTGCCACTCGTGTCATCCACTCCCATTAAAGCTAATGCAGTCTGACCACTGCTAAGCACGATGCCTTCTCCCTGTCTATTCCACTTGTAGCAGAGACTGAACATCAGTGAATGTTCTTAAAGTGATGTTGAAACTTTTGATGATGCAGGTGCACAAACCAGTAAGTCAAAAAAACATGCTTTAATATCAAGCTCAGTTTTAAATGGGAGGTGATGGTGGAAAAGGAATAAAATATCTGATAATTATAACATCATTAGTGAATTAATTTTTTTTCAGGCTCAGAAACCATTTCCATAAATTATTAATCAATAAAAAACTCAAATCCCTTCAAATCTTTCTCTAGCTGTACCCTTTTTAATATACTTTAAAGATACTCAGACAGCTGAAAAGAACGCAGTCAGGGCCTTGCAGATGCCATGATTCCTGCAGAATTTGAGATTCCTGCAGAGCAAACAGGTCTAAGTTACTAAAACATCTAAGTAACTGATTAAAGCCAGTAGCTCCTTAATAAGTTAGGTGCCTTTTATTCCTGTAAGCAATAACTAAGCAGCTGAAAACGAGAGGCAGTGAATATCCTGAACCTTTGCTGCATTACAGGCAGGGTGTATTTAAAATGCAGTCACTGTGCCTGCACATATGGAAACCAGCTTAGACACCAATAGTAGCACAAAATCATGGCATGTGCAGTACTTGGTGAGAAGCTGGGTGCCTCTTTGGGCTTTTAGTCAAAAATAGAAACAGTACTGTCAATACCCAAATTAACTAGTATGAAGCTGTCTCATGTATGTCTCCATGTGCTGTAGCTGACTGAGTGCTGCAGACACTGCATTGGACAGCATTGGCTTGGGATGGAAACAGAACAGGTAGGAGGAAATGGAAGATGAAGAGAGACCAGAAAGAAATTAAGGGGCTACAAAGACAAAAAGGGAAGCAGGTAAGATAGACCAAAGAAAACAAAGGGGGAATGACGAAAGAATTTTTGTCAGCTTTCATATGCAAATTAATTCCATTCAATGACTAAATAACCACAGGGCGATGTAGAAACAACTTAAAAGGTCTCTGCTACTCTGAACCTCTAGCCCTTAAAGTACAGAACTTACACAGAAGGCAATGCCCAGTGGTGAAGAGCTGGCTCTACACCAACTTCCTGAGTGGCCAAGGAAGAGCAATTGGCGTAGACACTTTTGACAACTGATTCATTCGCATAGATGTTTGACACGCAGGTGTAACAGAGCATAGAAAATACCTGTCACCACCAGATTTTTACTCTCTTTAGAGGCTGTGGAGATCCAGACAGTAGCACATCCTTTCTGAGGCGTTGCCAGCAAGATAAAGTGGAGGCAGGTAAAGAGGGAGCAGATCTGAGGAATGTTTTGGAAGTTGTAGTTTTGATTTCTGACCATGAACACCATTCACATATGTACAGCGAAGTCTGGCCATATCAATAGTGGCACTGCTTTTAGCAGCAACTGGACATTCTCACATGAAGAATCCTATATTGTCTGAGAAAAAATAATAGTTACAAAGCAGCCAGTTTCAAAGAGGATTAATATCAACCCATAGTATTATTGAGACCTGCAGAAACCACACAGAACTATCCCACCACAAAATGATACAAAAGTACCTAATTCCTGACCATAATCACACTTCCTAAGTGAACTTCCTAAGTGGCTGGACAGGTGTAAGAAGCACCAGTACTCTTCAGGCTCAGAACATGAGCTTCAATTTGGACAGTAAGTCATGCTCCTTACTGCATGTGGCAATCTTTGACATAATCAGCTGGACAAAATCAGACATATGATTTTAAGTTGACTGCTGAGTAAAAGTATCTCCTGATAGTTGGCATTAGACTTCTTGGTTATAATCCCAGTGAGACATTCCTTTAAGTCTTTGTGTGAAAAAAAATGCCAAATGTCTTCCTAATTGAAGTGCATATTAAAACTTGAAAAGCTCAAATGAATTTCAAATTCTTGTACAATGTCAAATAATTTAAGCTGCAGAAATGCTTCAATTATTATTATTTCTTTTCCTCCAGGGAACAATTTTCTACGTTGGAAGCAAGCCAAAAAGCCCAGCTTGGCCAGATTAAAAAAAACCCATCTTGAAAAATATCACTTTCTAAATTTGTAAATTAAGTGATGAAAATAAAGCTGGGGAAGAAAGAAAAGAATATTTCTCTCCCTGTACAAGAACCTTTTATGAATCAAGAATTAAATAGCACAAATAGCTAATAGAAAAAAAACACCAACCAACCACCCAACCTCTAAAGCACCACTTTAGCTGAATGCAACACCAGCCTCATGGAATTCAAGCAAGCCAAGTGCAAGGTTCTACACCTGGGTTAGGGCAAACCCAGACACAGCTACAGGCTGGGCAGAGAAGTGATTCAGAGCAGCCTGAGGAGAAGGACTTGGGGGTGTTGCCAATGAGAAGCTGAACATGAGCTGCTTCAGTGTGTGCTTGAGCCCAGAAACCCCCCGTGTGCTGGGCTGCATCAAAAGCAGAGTGAGCAGCAGGTCAAGGGGGGTGATCCTGCCCCTCTGCTCTGCTCTCATGAGACCCCACTTGCAGCTCTGTGTGCAGGGCTGGTGTCCTCAGCATAAGAAGGACATGGAGCTGTTGGAGCAAGGCCAGAGGAGGCCATGAGGATGGTCAGGGGTTGGAGCACTTCCCATACAAAGACAGGCTGAGAACATTGAGACTGTTCGGCCTGGAGAAGAGAAGCTGCGTGGAGACCTCAGAGCAGCTTCCAATGTCTGAAGGGGGCTACAAGGATGCTGGAGAGGGACTCTTCATCAGGGACTGTAGTGATAGGACAAGGGCTGATGGGTTCAAACTGAAACGGGAAGTTCAGGTTGGATCTAAGGCAGAAGTTCTTCCCCGTGAGGATGCTGAGGCGCTGGCACAGGGTGCTCAGAGAAGCTGTGGCTGCCCCATCCCTGGCAGTGTTCAAGGCCAGGTTGCACAGAGCCTTGGGTGATACGGGTCTAGTGTGAGGTGTCCCTGTCTGTGGCAGGGGGTTGGAACTAGATGATTTTAAGGTCCTTTCCAACCCAAACCATTCTATGATTCTGTTTTGTTATGCATGAAAATACAAATTTGTGCCACAAGCAAGAATTTGTACCTGCAAGAATCTGTGCATGTGAAGAGAGGTATTCTAGAAATATAAACTGGGATCTTAAGTTCCTGGCTGCAAAACCATTGCTCAGATGAGAAAGAAAAGCCTAAGGCTTATATAAAGCCATACAAGCAGAGCAGACCTTTGTCCCTGACCCTATGCAAAAGGTCCCACTACATTCTCCAAGTGGAAATGCACATCAGATAGCTTCCATGTGGTTAGCTAATGAATCAGTCAAGCAAAGATGTGGACAAAACTGAGTTACACTGCCAGTCACTATGTTAAATGGAGAAGATTAATAAGATAACGTTATTTACTTGAAAGCTGTGAGAGAGTTTAAAGAAGCATTTCTGCTTTCCTTCTGAAATTGCACCTTATAGCTGCTGGTTTCTTTTCTAAAACTGCAACATTTTCCCTTTATTTACTGTCAAGTCATATTTCTAAGGTACCTTCCCCCCGGGTGCTTCACGAGCGATTAAAATGCAATCATCTTAACAGAGAAATAAATAACCTTAATTAAAACACTGCACAGGAACCTTCCTCCGATGCAGAGCCAGTGGGGAGCTGTCTGTCTTCAGGAGATTTTACATATCTGTCAGTTACATTGAGATCCGAGTGCAACATCAGCTTTCACAGACATCATCTGGATTTCTTATATTCCCTGAGGGCTCTGAACTCATAGCCCACCAAGCAGATGATACTCAATGGTAGATTACTTATTGTTAGATAAGATTTTTTAATTGCTTCATTTAATTAAATTTTTTAAAGAGCTCTGGGTGCCTGGACCACACATGAGCTCCCCTATTCCCCTGCTACCCTTCTTATCCTCTTTGTCACAAAACCAAAAAAGAGCATCTCCAACAACATCTCCTTCCACTCCTACGTTTTGGTTTTCTACTCAGACCTGTTACATTACAACCTTTGGTACTTCCTCATGTAATTCTCTCTTCAATGCTGTGTTTACCAGCCCCTCGTCATTCCAGGCTGTCGTGGTTCAAGCCCAGCCGGCAA
>NW_009911237.1:958-2493 GCF_000696875.1 Nestor notabilis | reverse complement strand
CCATGTCACTGACAAAGATATTGAACAAGATTGTTTAGAGACAATCTATTGCATTCTGGGTACTAGTTTATTTTCAGAAGCTATTAGTTTTGTTTACAATCTTTACCATTCCGAACTCAATTTCATGCAAAGGTGGACGAACAATTCCCTTTCTTAACATCTTCCTGTGGGTCAGCACAAAAGATACGAGTTCAAATCAATAGGAAATTGCATCAGAAACTGTGGTACATCAAGAGAGACTGAGAAAGCAGAGTCAGGCGTCACCAGACACAGTTCCTAAAACCATGCCCAGAAAGGACCAGGGAGTTTACATCTGGAGAGGCACTGGATTTGCTGGCATCACATAAATTACACTGTACATATGTGAAATTTGTATTCCAGACTGCTTTAGGGCAAGCATCAGGTTGTGACTAGTAAAGCAAAAACCAGGGCAGAGTCACAGAAAGCTGTGTGTGGGAGGAAAAATCGCACCATCCATCTCACTCATTGTTCAGACATGATGGGATCAGGTTTCCCAATCTGTCCACCCTTAGCAATGTAATACTGTCACCCTACCTGGCAGTGCTAGAGGGTCCCAACCACCAGCTAGCACAGAGGACTGATGCTGCTGCCCCTGCTCCCTGCAGCACCTTTCCCAGGGGCACAGGCATAAGAGCCCAGTGCCTGTCTCTGCACCCCACAAATGCTCTGCCAGTGTTAGATTGCCAAGTGTTAAGTCGCACAGTCCCTCCTCACTTGGGGCTGACAGCAACACAGTGCACCCATAAGGTACCAGTCCCTTGGTACCTTACCAAGTACCTGAGGAGGCTCAGCATCCTACAGGAGCATCAACCCAGCTTCTGTGCTGCACAAACACTGCTCCCTGTGAATGCAGGCTAACCCACATGGCTGAGCCCTGGAGGGGATGTTCCTAGCTGGCATCGAACGGGGAAAATTAAGCAAAAAAAAGCAGATTTGATAGTGCAGTAGCCTGCAAGAGGAGAGCTCCTGCTATGAAATCTTAACAGGGAAAACAAAGCAATTCCTCTCTACAAAATGGGTTCTGTCTTTAGGTTACATCTACAAACAAAATGACATAACACTGGAGAAAACATATCTTTGCAAAACACAAATGTAGCTAAGGAATACACAAACAGGAATGCAGGAATGGCACACTCTTCTGTAACATAATTCTAGGTGAATTTTCAGAAATGGCAAAAGGTCACTTGTGTAGAAGGTAAAACAGATATCCCTATCAGCGGCCTCTCCATCCTGTCTATGGCAATACATCAATAAAGAGATGTCTTGTGAAATGCTCATTATATATATTATGTACATATACCATATTTAAAAAGGAGTGGGAAACATTTTCTTTGGGAGAATGCATCTCATCACAATTAAATGATGCTTTGCAGCTGTCTAGTGCTCTAATTAGAAGATAACAAATTGATTTACTCACAGTAAGCATCGATTTTATAACAGACTTCTCTAATCACAAAGATAAATTATCTGTCTTTAAAAAATTATTCTAGCTGCAAGTTTGCTGCACGAGCACG
>NW_009911237.1:0-927 GCF_000696875.1 Nestor notabilis | reverse complement strand
GCTGTGTTCACTAGGTGGCATTTGGCTGTGCTGGAAGAATTCAGTTTTGGACCTCAAACGAAATGAAGTATTGCATTTAATACAGAGCAGTGGAAGGTAAGCAACAGTTCAGTGACAGAAATGAGGATGTGTATGGATGCTAGATTCAGCTCCATAGAAATGCTAGAATAAATATACAATAAAGGTTCTTGCTGTAAGATTGCTCTAAGGTGGTGTCCAGTCTAAGCTCTGGTTAAGCTTGTTATTGAGAGAACAATATCTATTAGTCTTGTGGCTGTGTCCTGGCCATCAGCCATGCTGGCCAAGTGGGATCCAGGTACATCGCTGGGCTCACCCCTTGCATCATGTCAGACCAAGGAAAGCAAACGACTGCTGGACTCCCTCGGGCATGACTGTGGTACTCACCTCAGCTGAAGAGAACCGTGTATTTAAAATCTGCTAATACTGTTATTTTCCAGTTCCAGAAAACAATTAAAAAGACCATCTAGAAAGAATGTCAATGTTTTGTTTGTCACTTGAAGGACAAAATCAAGGCAGAAAAAATCTTTTGGAAATAAAAGTATGCTTAGTCTGCCCTTTGAAAAGAAAAAAAAACCCACTTGATTACAAACTGCTTCCTTAACATTGCTTCTAGAATTACTTACAGACATTTACTACCTAGGCACACGCAGGGGGCTGGGATGTTTTTCTGTTTCAAATGCTTTTAAATTAAAATTTAAAATGTTTTAAATTCTGGCAGTTCATACCAGGAAAAAACAAACACACTTTATAACAACATTGTGAAACAGAAGCAAAAAAGGTTGGGCAAATAAAACACTATAAGGGAAAGGAACACTTTTCCTACACAAAAATGCTCCCTCATTTCTGATAGAGAAGCCTCTTGATTTTTTGCCAAGTGTCAAAATCATAGAATCATAGAATAGTTAG
>NW_009911236.1:0-1514 GCF_000696875.1 Nestor notabilis | reverse complement strand
TCCCACCCCTCCACTGATCCCACCCTCCATCGATCCCACCCCCTCATTGATCCCATTCCCACTGGACTTCATTACGGGCTGCTCCGTGTTTCCCAGGGCTTCCCAGCTTGGCTCAGGATCAGGACCCGGCACCTGCATCCCCAGCCCTGATGATGAGCCCAGGCCCTTTATATCCCTCCCCCTATATTTAATTCCAGCAGCATTCCTGGCGCAGGATCCGGCTCCCACTCTGTGCCCTGGGGATCATGGTGCCGGCAAAGCCTCGTGCCGAGCATCCCACCTATGTCAGTGGCAATAAGAGGTCCCTGGGAAGGGCTGTTGGGATGTTCCCGGCATTCCGGGTGTTCCCAGGTGTTTATGGGCCTGTCAGAGGATTTATCACCAAGTCCCGTTGTCTCCTGGGATGCAGTTGGGATCAAGGGAATAAGCCACCCCCCCAGCCCTCTCCAGCTCCCTCAGTGTCATCCTGGCTCTGGGCTGTATCCTGCTGCATTCCCTGGGAATTGCTTGGCCAGGCTGTGCTGGGCCCTGTGGCTCTCGATGGGGTGGGATGTGGGGACACAGGAATGTAAGGATGCATCCCTATACATAAGGATATATGGGATGCTTTTGTATATATGTATAAGGATACAGGGATGCAGGGATGCAGAGATGTGGGGACCCAGGGATGCAGGGTTGCATGGACCCAGGGATGTGGGGATGCAGGGACACACGGGTGCAGGGATGTGGGGACACAGGGATGCAGGGATACAGGATGTGAGGACACGTGCAAGGATGCGGGGCCACAGTGGCGGGGTCAGTCTGGTCCATGGACGTGGGGATGGGGGTCACCCAGGCACCTTGGCTTTGGGATGAGGGTCCCTGTGGGACATGGGCATGGCTGAGGGTCACCCTGGGTACGTGGGCACGGGGACAGGGGCCACCCCAAGCACCCACGCTCAGAGGAGACCATCCCCGGTGTCGTGGTCACCCCTCCCCATCACTGGGGTCCTCACTGGGGTCCCCATCACTGTGCTTGGGCCTGTCCCAAATGTCGCCGCTCCCTTTTCCTTCCCTGCTTGTGCCTGGAAAACCCGGTGGCTGCGGCCGGGAGCAGGCAGATCCTGGAGGAATTCCGGGTATTCCGGGCAGAGCCCAGCCTTGGGAATAGCTGTTCCCGGCCGGACCCGCGGTTACTAATCTTCCCGGATGGCTTTAATGGAATTTAAAGGCAGGGAGGGATTATCCGAGGAGAACCCATTAATGGTGGCTGCATGCCAGGGCAGCTCGGACCAGCTTCCGAAACCAGGGACACCGGGAATGCTGGCTTCTCCCTGCCTGCTCCTGGCATTCCCAGCACAGCGGTGGGGTGTTGGACCCACATCCTCCCCCTGTGGGTCCATGAGGTCTTTCCAGAGGGATTTTGGGGGACACCTTGGTCTTTGGGCGTCCATTGGGATGGAGGATGAAGGAGGTGGATGAAGGCCCTGGGAACAGCAGCATCCTGGTGCTGGGTGCTGGTGTTGCATGTTGGG
>NW_009911235.1:479-2301 GCF_000696875.1 Nestor notabilis | reverse complement strand
GAAACACACGAATTCGCCCGCAGAGCGGAGGTGTTTGTTCATCCCGAGCTGGAGCAGAACAGGGGTGTCGGGGGCATCCCGGGAAGCCTCCACACCAGATCCACACCGAATTCCATCGGGTTACATCACTGACTCCTCTCCACGCATGCTCAGGAAAGGGTCTTGTAGTGTGGGCAGGAGCCTTCTGATCGATAGGGGTGATTTTAGTTGTATAATGAGGGTATAACGGTGATAGTTCATCTAAAGGACATCCTAATAATGTGCTGACAAGGTCAAAATACTCTCTTAGTATCACAGAATAATTTGGGTTGAAGGGACCTTAAAGCTCCTCCAGCTCCAACCCCTGCCACGGGCAGGGACACCTTCCACTAGAGCAGGTTGCTCCAAGCCCCTGTGTCCAACCTGGCCTTGAACACTGCCAGGGATGGGGCAGCCACAGCTTCTCTGGGCACCCTGTGCCAGCACCTCAGCACCCTCACAGGGAAGAGCTTCTGCCCAAGAGCTCATCTCAATCTCCCCTCTGGCAGGTTCAAGCCATTCCCCTTGTCCTGTCCCTCCATCCCTTGTCCAAAGCCCCTCTCCAGGTTTCTTGCAGCCCCTTTAGGTACATGATAAGGTCTCCAATTAGTATCTTCACAATGTCCATGTGTTTTCAGGATGTATGAGTCTTCAAGGACAGTTTTTCCCGATGAAAGGAAAATCGAATTGAGATGGGAAGTCCAGCCCTGCTCAGGCTGGGCTACCAAGAGCCAGTTGGCCACGACCATGACCATGCAGCTTTGAGTATTCCTTCCTTCCCATCAGCCTTTTATCCTCTGGCAGCTGAGGAAACCACATCTTGAGGGGACCAAATGGAGCTGGAGCAGAGTCACGCTGGTTGCAATGAGCTGTAATAAAAGGCTTTTGTTGCTGATGGCACCTTGGACGTTAAACTGAGTCTGAGGGAAATCATCGAGTCCCTGACACACTTGGAAAAGTGCTGGATTTGTTGTTTTTTAATAAAGGTAAATTAATCTGAATGTTGCTGCAATGGGATGCTGACAAAGCAGCCGGGGTGGGATTGGTTTGAGCCAAAACATGTAACCTGGATGGAGTTTTGGGACACTGTGTTAACTGTGTGATTAGGGAAGGAGAAATGAACCTCAGCCTGGGGTCAGCTTCCAAACCCACGTCCCTGGCAGCATCCTCCTCCCCATCCCAACCACTGGAGGATCCAACACGGATTGGATGTGTTTCAACTGCTCGTGAAGGGCTCATGCCATGGAATTGGCCCTGTTCTCCAGCACAGCACTGGGATGCCCATCAATGAGCATCCCACACTTTGCTGCCCCATTCCCAGCAGCTCCCTCAATCCCTCTCCCTTCCCAGCCTCTCAGCCCCAGCATGGCAGAGGGTTTGGGTGGCAGCCTCTGAATCCCAAAGCCAGCGAAAGCCCAGAGAGATGCTGCAGTGGGAGACGTGGCTGCTCTGAGTGAGGTGTTGGCACAAGAGAGAAGGAGAATTGGCTTGTGCTGGGTTCCATCCCTGCAGCTGGCTCCAGGGCTGTGCCTGGCATCTCCACTTGGGTCTTGTCATTCCCAGTGTGTCCTCGCCTGGAAGTCTCTCAGGTCTGAGCATGGCCAGTGCTGGTAGCCTTGGGGGCAATTCAGTTGCCTTCATACAGAGGAGGCCACAAGGATGATCAGGGGCTGGAGCACCTCCCGTATGGAGGCAGGCTGAGAACGTTGGGGCTGTTCAGCCTGGAAAAGAGAAGGCTGCGTGGAGACCTTATAGCAGCCTTCCAGTATCTGAAGGGGGCCTACAAGGATGCTGGGGAGGGACT
>NW_009911235.1:0-461 GCF_000696875.1 Nestor notabilis | reverse complement strand
ATGGCTTTAACCTGCCAGAGGGGAGACTGAGATGAGCCCTTTTGCCATGGGAAAGCAGGACTGGGGAACATCCCATTCATCTCTCTCTGCTCCAGATCACCTCTGCTTCTTCCCACCCTTCATCTTATGGAGCAGGAGCTTTGCTGAAGCTCTCGACTGGAGGGTGCTGGTATGTCCAAGGTGAGGTTTTTGCTGCAGTTCCCCAGCCTGGCCGCTCATCCCTCCCGAAATCCCTTGTGGATCTCGCGCCCGTCCCCCCCCCCACAACCAAATCAGCCCAGCCACACAGTCAGCTTTTTAAAATGGGGCCTTTCTCCAGTTTATTTTGCCCGATAAAAATCCTTCACAGTCAGGTGGAGAGAGGAGAGATACGTATACATATAGATCTTCATATATATTTATATATATACATACCTCTGTACAGATATATATTCACCGTAGAAAATCGCAAAGGCAGTAGC
>NW_009911234.1:11783-12903 GCF_000696875.1 Nestor notabilis | reverse complement strand
CAACCCAAACCATTCTATGATTCTACGAAACATTCAGGGTCTGAGCCCAGAGCCTTGCTGTCATGAACAACAATAATATTTACTACTTCACACAGAGAGACAATGTGTTCAGCTGTCAGCCTTTCATGTTTTCTTTTCTTCTCTCCCTCTTCCAGTTCCTGTATTACACATTAAATTTGAACAAAACCTGAAAATTCTTCCTTTTACAAATCTTGCATAGTGTTCTCGTTTCTCCTTTGCTTTTTCACTAGGTCTTTCTTTTGCTCTACTCCTACCTTGCATTCATACCTACATCCCTAGAAAAACCAAAGGTTCTCCTGCTACATTACTCCTACTTAGCACCAACTTTTGTACTACTCTGTAGTAGCAGGGTAAGATTACCTTTCTCCAAGTTTTCAGAGCCTCCTTTTATTCTCACGTGATTTCGTCGTTCATGATTCTCTACATCACTGGTTCTCAGAATAGGGACAAGCTGTTGATGATCCACCAAGTGGTTGCCTAAAAAGAAACCATGCACACCTCTGAACCTGCTGCCTACTGTTCCTTCACAGTAATACTCAGTGCAAGTCAATTTTCTAATTTGTTTAAGTTCGCTTGAAAGAAAAACAAAAGTAACCGATATCCTGTTTCCAATGCAGTAATAAGACTTTTGAAAATAAAGTGTTGTGATTTAGACCTAAAAATTTGACTTAAATGACAGTAATTTTATTGGAAAAGTAGTATCACCATTACCCTTTCTCATGACCAAAAGTTAAAGTAAGGTCAAAATAAGAATTATTTTTGCAATTAAAATAAATAAATAAATGCAATATAGCTCTTAAAAATCATTTGCATGTAGCTAAGACTTGCTATGAATTAAAATTGTATGTCTATAGTGATGTGCTTCACCACATGTATTAAAAAACAAAACAAACAAAACAAAATTAACAAACTAACCAAAAACCAGAAACATTTTGAATGTGGATAAAGCACATTTTCTACCATCAGTAAAGGGTGTAAAACAGGATTTCATCCAGAAAGGAGGGAAGAGAGGAGGCCGCATAAGAGTGGCCTGCCCACATGCTCTATGCTAGCATTGGAATGGTACTAATCTCCCTCTAAATGGGGTGAAATATCCAAT
>NW_009911234.1:0-11752 GCF_000696875.1 Nestor notabilis | reverse complement strand
AATGCCAATCTTGCAGTAAGAAACACCAAAGTATTTTTTCTAGAAAGAAAAAAGTTCTCACTCACATGCAGATACACACTAATCCAGTACAGTTACAGCTTTAAACACTTCATGCCCTTGATGAATGAATCTCCTATCATTACAGTGACAGACTCACCATCATCTGTAATAGTACCACTGCTGGATCCGTTGCTCTTGGCCTGTCTGTGAGAAGAGAGAGAGGACTCTGCGTTGTGAACCTTAGGAGATGGGGAGGGTGATGGGGAAGGTGTGAGAGTTGGTGATGTGCTTTTAGATGTAGATGAAGTCCCAGATGCAGGTCTTTTGTTCATCTCCAGTTTTTGCTGTAATTAATGATACAATCATTTCAGTTGAAAAAAAAAAAATAAGTTATATACGCTTCAATATTACTTAAATTTCACATAATATCTACAGAGCATATAATCACAATCAGAAGCTTCTGCTTGATACATATTGAAATAATTGGAGCAATACTGATTTATCCCAGGTGAGTGTCCCCCCTCAAATTCATCAAGAAAAGTATATTTATTAAGGCTGTAATTCTGATATAAGAAAATGATTTTTTATAAAGCAATACTATATACAAACACAATTATTTTTTTTATAAGAGCTGAAATTACTTTGACTTTGAAAACAAGTCTTTTTCATTCAGAGATACAATTAAATAAATAAAGCCTCGATTAAAGCTTTTCAATGTACATCAAATGCTAATTTAAAGTAGTACTTCAGCTGGATTAACCAGCAATATGTAGCAAGCATAAACTACTTGGTGCATTTAAATCCCTTGCTGCACTGGAATGAAAGTTTCCAGTCAAACCTTAAGCTTGACTTGAATCAAATGATTCAAATTTATTAAATATTCTGCAAACATTTAATACATTTGGAGACATAGAAAATACATGAATTAAAGTGAGGAATAAGAATATATATATGTTTCTATATCAGTCTTCTCCAAAACAAGTTAATGTCCTGCACCTCTTAAATTCCTTGATCTATGTATCACTTCACAAATTTCAAAGTTGGCATTATATGACCTAAAAAGAAGTGTTAGGTGATTTTCTCCTGGATTCCTATAACTTAAAGTATCTTTGGTCAGTCAGGCTGCTACAAGAAAAACATAAGAAAAAGTTGAGCTGGGTAACAAGGCAAGAAGGGAGAAAGGCAGTGATTCCTGCCTCTGTACAATTTTGCCTCTGTGCTATAGCATAAATAGAACTTTTCTAGATACGAGATGCACATTAAAAGATAAAACTGATTTGAGTGGTAACATGCTTCCATTACTCTATCCTATGCCAGAATGTACTACTTCCTTAGCCCTGCATTAAATTGACTAGAAGCAATGTAGCATGATACAAATTTGAGAGGTCTCTGAAGAGCACTGTGAACTCATTTCAATTTTTTGCCCCAAATATCCCTGTATTCTCTTATTGACCATTTGTGATTGAGAACGGTCTTCCCTCTCAAGTGCACTGTCTGCACTTACTTAAACTACATCACCCTGTGAACTGTTATTCAGTTTTCCTTTCTTTAAGGCTTCTACAATCCCATCTCTCACAGGTAACTTCTGCAGAACTGATTAGTGTAAATATTGCTGCATTTTTAGATAAGCTATTTCCAAGTTCAGACAACATGATCCTAATGGGAGGGCACAAGCACTTCTACAATGGATATTAAATTTTCAGCATTTATACTGTTGATTACAAAGTAGTCTGTTTAAGCTTTTGCAACCAGAGTAGATTCATGCATGATTCTGTACTCCCAACAGCCACCAAGTCCCAAATATCACCTCAGATGTGATACACTAATTACGTGTTTTGTTATTAGTGGATAGACTGAAATTCAGCTACATATCTAAGGAAAGAGCACTGAAAGAGCAGTTGTCCTTCCAACATACTGGCATAATTTTATTTAAAAATCTTTTCAGCAGTATGATGAACTCACTTCCCAGACGATGATCTGTATCTTGAGGGGAATTCCACCTCATTACTATTCTTTATCCCCTAATGTCTTCCACTGTGAGTGGGAATAATAGGGAAACTTCTTAGTGGCAGTAACAACAGGCCCCAACAGCTGCAGCCCAAAGCTCAGTGGCACAGGTATTGAAAAAGCATTTGGTAACTGTTCAGTAGAGGAGCCTTTAATGAGGAAAAAGGATAAATAAAGTGGTTTTGTCTACAGAAAGAAAGAAACAGATCATTTATAGCCCCAGGAGCAGCTATATGGGATAGAAAGGGAGGAAAGATTATCATGTGCCAAAGTATCAGTATGAGTCCATAGCTTTTGGGCAGAGTAAAAAATTTTAGCTCCCAATCTCATCTTTGAAAAGCAACCATTAGTCCCTTCAGAATCAGGACTGATAGGTTAGAGACCAAAATGACTATTCATGGAAACTGTTTTGGCATTGGTAATTGCACACTTCTTCTGATTTTTGTCTTCCAGAAATTTCAATTAAATCACTGGACAACTTTGTAACTTAATTTATCATTGATATTTAATGATTAAATATACATATTGCTTACTGTTGTCATAGAAGACACCACAGAAAGAGATGTCTTATACGCACATGTACTAATCCTATATTCTGGCCTTTTTTTATTTCTCTGGGCAAAACTTCAAGAAGAATCTCAATAAAGGATGCAAAGAAAATGAAACAAAGCAAAACAAGCTGTTTGGAGATTACGCAATCAAAAAGCTGAGAAAGTTCGCTCTTGGTCATGTATTCTAACACTGTCAGAATTAGAAGTAAAAACCCAAATTATGTTCTTTCTTTCTCTTGCTCTCTGAAACGTACTGCTAACCCTGTGTGAATAATCTCATACATTTCACAACAGTGTATCATATCTTCCCTGATGATGTTGCTTTCTAACTTGTGTCTGGAAATTTTAAAGATTTAAAATCTTAATCCTTAAAAATTTTGTACAAAGCAGTTGTTAACTGCAAAGAACATGCACTAAAATGGGCAGGTCATGAGGGTAATGCTATTCCAGAAAATTCATAGGCAAGTCAGCACAGATAATACAGCTTGTACTCAGGAGCAAAACCTGACCGTGATGACAACTTAACATCCATGCTGTTTAAAAATAACACCTTCTGGAGCAGACTGGATACACCCATACTGTTGTGGCTGTCAGATCCTGGTACAAATTATCTGAGTGTTGGGCACTCAGGTTGTGCCTTTGGAGGGAAACTATCTGTACCACTTCAAAGTAAAGCCCAGGAATAAAGAATATAGAACACAGGACTCAATCAGGACCATAGAAAGAAATAATGGTAAATCAAAATAACAGGATGTATGTACCCAAAGTTTTATATTTGCTGTTTGTTTTTTTTTTGAAAGAGAGTGAAATTAATAATAAAGCAAAATCCTATTTTATTATTAGGTCTAATCTTTTGCTGATTTGTAATTAAAAGGAAGGTTTGCGGAGCTGAAAAGTTGTGTAACAGGTGTTCATTCATTTCAGGCTGTGTGAGGTCTTGCAGTTACATTTATCAACCATCTATGACTGAGGCATGATGTATTGAAATTAGCCAATTTGGAAGCACAAAAATTTACATTTTTCTGTACCTTTACAACATGCCCATTGCCAACAATTTGAGCGCATTGCAAATCAGGCAGAGTGGATGAAGGAGTTGTCTGGACTGGACTATTCTGTTGGTTGGGTTTCTGTTCAGGTAAGCCTGCTGCTTTTCTTCTTTGGGCTGCAATCTGAGACAAAACATTATCTGCACTGCCACCTGAATGAAAAAAAAAAAACAAAAAACAAACAAACAAACAAAACAAACAAAAAAAAAAAAAAAAACCAAAAAAACACAAATAAGAACAGAGTCAAGGAAACCATAATTTTAATATGATTGTGAATTCTCAATTCACTTCTCTCCACTACTCACTTCCTTTTAAAAACTGACTGGATGAAAAAAGAGAGAGAGAATTGTAAGGTTTAGACCTGTTCAGCAGCTTTCAGGAAACAGAACAAAAATCAGTCACAGGAGAAGAGATAAGCCAGCCTTTTCTATATACACACAGAAAGTTGACTTTCATACTTTGGGATACACGTTCACCATACTGTCTTTACAGCTGCTGGATACAATGCTCACAGCTTTGATTTTAATTAAAAACTGATTTTTTAAAAAAAAACAAAAAGCAAGCAACGGGGGTAAGAGACAGTTCTATGAAATACATGTTGCCATGATCCACCATCCACCTCATCCGTCCTGGGTGGACTCAATAAAATCAAAATATTTTTCTTTAAGACAGGGGCTAACCTACAAGACTTCTGCAACAGATGTGAGGCTTTTCTTCCCTTAGGTAGGTGTACAAAGTCCAATCCAACAAAAACTTACAGCAGTTTTGTTTATGTGGCAGTAGGAGCCCTCATCATCACAAATGGTAGTTTTTTAGCTGGACCAGATACAGACGACTTCTTATTAAAAATGGTACCTGATCTGTTTTGCAGTTCGCCTCCATGCCTGTTAATCCCTGCAATGTTGTTGGATCCACCAGAAGAATGGGGAGAATGGTTGAAGTTGTTAGAATTTGAAGGAGATGCAGGTCTTCTTGCAAATGTTGGTAATTTGACTGGTCTAGTACCTTTGCTAACAGATGTCTGGAAAACATAAAGAAAAATAATTTTCATCTGTCTTGATTGAGCAAAAGAACAACAGGAATATCAGAAATAGTCTTATTCCACTTATAAAAATACACTGAATATACAGTTATAAAAATCACAGAATTACAGAATCACAGAATGGTTTAGGTTGGAAGGGACCTTAAAGATCATCTGATTCCAGCCCCCCTGCCATGGACAGGGACACCTCCCACTAGACCAGGTTGTTCAAAGCCCCATCCAATCCTTCAACACTTCAGGGATGGAGCAGCCACAGCTCATCTGGGCAACCTGTTCTAGTGTCTCACTACCCTCACAGTACCTTATTCCACACCTAAATCACCTCAACTGGTATTAAGCTAACTTTCACTCAAAAAGGGAAGACAGAAAAAATCTGCCTAAAATATTTTCATTGTCCCATTTCTAGAACTGACATGAACTACAGTTCTGGACTAGTAAAATAAATTCTTCTCTACACTTGACTATTGGAGTCTAAATTCAGAGGAGCAAGCACTTCTCCTTTCTCTTCTACTAATTATGAAAGCAAAGGTGGTCGAGTTTGGTTTGCTTCCTGTCTCAAGACAAACAAGCCATTTTCTTTTTGTTTTGTGTTTTCACTAAAAACACTGAAGAATCAGACAAGCTCCCTCTATAAAAAATAGGATCTATTCAGACTTCTTCCCTTTTTACAGTACTTAAGCTTTAAGGCAGTATGCCTTCAAGCCCACTTGATCACTAACTGCTACAATTTTATCTATTATTAAGCTTTCAGAATGTTATGTCTGTATATTTGTGCCTCACTGGTATTTCTTCTCTCTCCCTCACTTGCTAAAAAAATGAGAAACTTTATTGTTTTCTTCTGTCCCTAGTGTTTTCCCAAATCAGAGCAGTTTCCATCATACTCCAATGACTGTATCTACTTTGGCAACTAAAATACAGAGGTGGAACCAGCAGCCACTTCAGCAGTTTGCATTAAGGCTTGACTTTGGTTAACAACAAATAAGTAATTTCATTTCATGCAGTACTTTTGTTCCATTTATTTTCCTTCCCCAGAGATGTGTATTCTTCCTATACAGCAGAACATAAAGGACAAGCCATTACTGAGACAGCAGGTTTAAAGTAATTTCTAATCAGAAACACAGTGTGGCTCACCAGTCAGCGTGGCTTGGACATAACACAGTATGTTTGTACGTATTTTGTTTGCTTACTATATCAGAGTTCCCACTGCTGTTAAAATCATGCTTGATCGCTCTCTGTGGCCAGGCAGTTCTCATCTGTTCAGCTTTGCCATCTTTGCTGAGTCGTGTTCGGTCAGAATTCCAAAGCTCAAAACTTGAGGGTGGTAAGAAAGGTGGTATCACTGCTTTCAGTTTATCGCTGGGCAGTCTGGTAAAAGGAGCACTACTTCTCAACTGAGAGAGGGACACAAAGAAAGGGAAAACAAAAAGAGCCTCTGAAGAAAGATTACTGGGAGCTTACGATGTAGCTTCAGAATTGTAGGTTAAATAAAAAGATGGAGATGCATTTTTAAACAAAGTAAAATGGAACTGAGACACAGAAGTAATATTTGTAAAGATCTACAACACATAACAGAATCCAATGGACATTCCAGCATCCATAAGTATGCTCATTAAGTGGCAGAAACTGTCTATTCCTTCATTGGGCTGAATATTGCTTCAAACTGATTTTAACAGGAATGTTAACAATTAATTTCCAAAGAAATAACAAGGTGGTCCTCTCTATTCCCAGACAGAACACATACAGCAGGAACAGGCAGGATGGTGAAAGAGTGAATAGCTGCCTGTTCCTGCTGTATGTGTTCTCCAGAAAGAGAAATAAACAAGTGATTTGGCTCCCTGGAGTTCTGTCAGTCACACCAAAAGTTGATCAATCTTCTTAAAAAAGAATGTAAAGGATAACTAGCCAAATTTAATGACATCTCCAGGGACTAAGCCATGGGGGAATTTAAAGCTACAGCATAACAGAAGAAGAAATAGAATAATAGAAATAAACATCCCTAACATTTCATGGTTGCCTCTACTAATGATTTTTCACTTTTACACTGGTACCATGTTCCTCACAACATACTTCATGTCAGCAACTAACAAGATGTTCCACCTATTTTACTAATTTGTTGCTGATCATACAAAGGTATGGGTAACTTTTTAAATAAGTCAGTATTTGTGAACAGCTTCCATACCATACTTGTAACACTTCCTAGTCTAAGGACTACTGATATATCACAGCCTGTCAGCTTCTGCCTAGCGACAATAAACAAATGATAGCTCTCTTTCTTATGGTGACTTGGATATGAGATTAAAAACAAAAAATTGAGATGATGGGAGCTGCATGACCTCCTGAATTGAGCTGAACACCCAAGAACACTGTGACATACCATCGTTGTCAATAATTCATCATCCTTTCCTCCTTTTGCAGTGTTTACACCTGAAAAATACATAAATGATGTTTTATTGTTCACATGCTTACTTTTGTTCTCAAGGATAACTTACTCTTTTCAAACATTCAACAGCTTTACCCTCAGGAAGCACACAGAAACATGATTTCCAGTAACATTGTCGTGTACCTAAATTAAAGTTAAGCCAATAGTCTTATTTCCCATCACAGTCTGTGGGGGTTTTGCATGGAGACGTCTACAATTTCAGTAGATGTGTTTTATAGTTTTGGCTTTTCCAATCTTTCTTTTTTCTGAGAATTATTTATTTGTTTAAATAAATTGGTTTTCACTACATAAATTAGTTTATCAAAGATACTAACAGATTTTGAGCAACTGTCTAATTTAATATTGCTTGCTACAGAACAGTAACATGTTTATATTAGCATTTGCCTGCTTAAATGATGCTATGTGCAGCATTTAGCATGACCAACAATCAGGAGTACAAACATCTCTATATATATACTACAGATATATTACACGTCTTTTCAGTTATATTAAGCTAAATAAAAACAAAATCAATAAATTAGAAACAGTATCATCTTAGCTAGCCCTTGAGAGCTTGTGTCTCACAAGACAATTCTGGCTTTACCACTTGTTTTGTTATTTGTGATCCGAGCTGCAGCACCATCAAGGTTTCCAGAGGTGTCTGTGTCACTCTGTGAAACTGCTTTTATGGTGGAATTTAATGATGGTTCAGGCTCATCAGGAAAAGGCACAAACTGATTGGAAGGAAATCCATGGCGCAATGTCGGAGTGAACTTCAGCCTGCGGAATCGATTGGACATCCTGCTCCACCAGGACTAGATTGATAAGAAGACACAACAATTTAGTTCCAACTAAAAGAAAAAAAGAGGAAAAGAAATGCACAATTAAGTAATCCTTACAGCAGTGATAAATCTGTCAAGACATTTTTGCTATCAACTACAAAAGCAATGTTAAAGTGGTTTGCAATTATCAACAGAATCCTTCACTATATTTTCTATGTGCAATATTAATGTTTTTCCTTAATTTTTTGTCTGGCAAATGCCTTACAATGTTTTTCCCCACTATCTGGAAAGACAAGGTAAATAAAAATTTTAGGAGAATTTGAGTAGGAAATCTTTGCAACTACATTGCAAATATTTAATTTTCCCATTATATTCCAATTTCACCATATGTTCTTACACACTCCCTGGTGTCAAGGAACTGGCATGTGTATTTTTGGCTTTTCAGAGGTGTGCATAGAAGCTTATCTGATCTGCATGAAGCTTCTCCTTAAGATTCTCCAAATCAGTGGCAAACTGGAAGAGTTCTGATAAACTACAGATCCACAGTCCATACAGTGCTGCTATACAGACAGCTTAAACTCTGCCAGACTGGAAAGGCTGTAAACTGAAAAGGAGCAAGGCAAGTATCAGCTGTGATAAGCACTTACTGCATCTACAACCAGCGACCATACAGGTATCACGTATGTGAAAACTATTACACAAAAGGATCATCTTTTCTCAAAAGAAAATTTATCAAAGTATTCACAGAGCTATACATTTTTAAAAGCAGACAGTGCAAGATGCTCCAAATATTTAACAGGACATTTCTCTAGAATATGAGATCTATAGGCTATATTAAGAAGACTTATGCAATCTGTATTAAAGATTACATGGCTTATAGACAAATCAGTCAGATCATAAATATCTTCTGTATAAAGCTGCTCTTCCCTTCCCAGAACACTTTGTAAAAATAATAACAGAGTTGTGTAAAAGTGATGATACTTCTTCAAGGCAGCATTATGGGATATCCAATCCAGACAATATACACTCCTGGTCTACTCTTTATTCTTGGCCATTCCTTCTCAACATACACATTGCCCTCTCTCCTTGGCATTTAACATTTTTCAACTGCTTACTGATATGTCTTCCCAACTGTCTTACAGCAGAAGCAATATAAACTCTAAACTTACTCCTTGTAAATCAATCCTTCCAGCAGATAATTATTAAAAAGATTTTAACCCTGCATGGAACATTAGTAATGGACAGACTTCTCAGACCTTTGTATCTCTTTGGAGCCATAACTAAAAGATTTAATGTAAATCTTTCAATAACAAAGAACTGATGGAAAAAGGCAAAAGAGACAACTCCAAGAAAGCAATAAAACCCACACCATCCAGCATTTATTCACCTTCTAAAAGGAATTGAAAGGACAAAAAAATCCATTTAGTTTTAATACAGAGTACAGTGAGCTTACAAAACAAATTGCTTGCACAACATAGTTTGGTTTTGTTCCCTGAAGCTAGCCTGCTTCTGTAACAAAGATCACTTTTGAGTTCCTGTTATCTTTGTTACTCTTCTTCACAGTGCTTCTGCTTCATTAACATATGCTCACACCACAGACTAACCCAAAGTGGACGAAGTACAGACACTATGTTACCATATAAAAACAGTACTGCTCTGTGGCAAAAAACGAATGATAATGGGGAGGTTCATGTTGTACTCTGGTGTTCAAGAGTACGGTAGTCTGAGTCCTGGAGTTTCCAGTTTGCTACTGCAGAAAGTTGTGGCCTCCCCATATAAGCTACCACATCACACAGACAGAAGCTAGAATAAAACGGCTTTAAACTAGACTGAAGCAGCCAAGTAACAAAAATGCATCTTTGGGTAAAAATACTGTCTGTCAAAAGGCTGAAATCTAGTAGCAGTGGGAGAAGGCAACAGTATTAAAGAACAGAAAAATGGTGTTGCCACTTGAGAAATATCTTAGACATTTATAACAATGTTAGGAATGAAAGACTAAGGGGAAGAACTGGAAATCTCTGCCCCCAAACGACTTTAATCTAACCAAGAAACTGAACGTGATAATTCACACTGCTCTAATACTGACATTGACAATATAGCTTACCGAAGAAACACAGGAAGGAAAAGAAAAGAAACAAAATTTTTGCATATGGAAAAGATACAACTTTGTTTTCAAGTCCAGAAAATGATGAGAAACAGAGCCATTAACAGTTCCCTTGTGAAAGGGGTAAAGAGTACAATCCTGGTTATCCACTACAGAATCAGTAGGTAAAAGAGCAAGGTCCTGTATTATGCATAAATTGCAAATAGAAGCAGCACACAACAGAAGTCTACTAGTTAATGACGCAAGTGATCAAAAAGGAGACACAGAAAAGAGAGGGGTTTTTATAACTTCAAAAGCAGCTTACTTGTCAGTAGATATTTCTGTATGAATACCATTAACAGGAAGAAGGTAGGAATATATATGGATTTGACAACAGAGTAAGAATATTTAAATCAGCTTACACGAATTAGAACCTGACAAGACTGATTAAAATTACCTTAGAGTAATCATAGACAATACCATCTCAGAACAAAAATTGATTATCTTCAAAATAAGTTATGATGATGGCAGAAGTTACAGAAATCAGGCAAAAAGCAAATACATAATCACCCTTATCTCCAAAAGGGGAAAACCTGAAGATGTACTGATCAAAATGCTTGACTTGAAAGGACATAACTAAAGAAACTTAATACGTCATCACAGCCTGTAAGAGAGAGCTGGCACTGGTTTGTTTGGAATAAATCGCACCAAATCAATCTCCCTCTGACAGAGTAACTGGTCAAGTGGGCGGAAGGGAGGAAAAGCTGTAACATAGCCTGACTTTCAATAAAGTTTTTATCACTATTTCATGTCACATCCAAACAACTGAGGAAAACATGGTTCAAGTAAAATTAATATAGGGAAAGCACCATAGCAAAAAAAAAAAAAACACCCTAACATATTAAGAGACAAATTAACAAGAATCGGACCTCAAATTGGGAGGACGGACTTTGCGGAAGACCTCTGTCTGGACAGTTTCGTAAGCACCTTAGATACTCTAATTTAAGTACTAACAAATTGACATTATTCAGTAGGGGTCAAGCTGACATTTTAGAAAAAGAAATCAAGTGTACAAATATAGAAAAGGAAGTAAGCAGCAAAGCAGCTGTAGAGAATTAAAAAAAGACAGAGTTGTAACATACCACAAACTACGTATAGATGCAGTGTCTCACTGCTGCAAAAAAGGTGAATTTTACTGGTAACTGCATAAAATTCACAACTATGCAAGTAGTTTATGTACACTGCTATGTTATACTGAGACCCTAGTTGGAATCCCGAGGCAAGATAAACAAGAAATAGTAGAAAACTTATGAAAAATAACCTGCAAACAAGGAAATTTGAATTATTTTTGTTTAGTCTGGAGGAAAAAAAAAAAAAAGATTGAAGAGACTATGGACTATGGTAATTCTTTATTTATATAGTTCTTACAAAATTGAAGGTGGTCACTGAAAAAGAATCAATCAACTTAATAAGCAGCAAGGGACATATAGATTAGATCAGGGGAAAAAAAAATCTGACCACAGAAAACAAGAAGCAGTGGAACTGGGTACTAGTGGAGATAATGGGACCAAGGGATCTTCTTTACCACAGAGAAGGAAGAGAGAACAGAAACTTCCATCAAGGACGTTCTTGGCATGTTGATCCTGTCTCCCCACGTAAAGCCAGGTGAGTCTCTCGAGTTCCCTCTCATTTTTGCATTTCCATGATTCTGCAGACCACATATTCAGTAATTTGTACTGATCTGGATAGAAAAATTTATGTACAGGCTGAGTCACCCTAATCATCTCTGGTTTACAGTCTTAGAGTCATAGAATAGTTAGGG
>NW_009911233.1:576-16054 GCF_000696875.1 Nestor notabilis | reverse complement strand
CAAGGCTTCGCTATCCTGCAACTTGTTCCCCAGCAGAGAAAGCGAAGATCTCTGGGAGAGAGAAAAGGGGGTGTGCCATCGAACACCCATCACCTGCCCAACTCTTGCCTCAGGTTCCAGCCCCTGCTTCTGCAGGAGTGAGAAGAAAGCGTGCCCACAGCGCGGCTAGTTTTCTCCCAGCCTATTAATTTGCTTAATAAACACGATTACAGCTATGTTTTCTTCCTGCTCCTTCCCAGTGGAGCTGGACGAGTAGAGTCCCCTGGCCAGAGCACACAGTAAGCCCGCAGCAGGAGAATGTGTTTAGCAATTCATGGCTGAAGTGACAGACTGATGCTCTCGGGCCCTGGGTCAGGCGCTGTATGTGGCAGAGGTTCAGGAGCGATGTGCAGCTGCCTCGGGCTCCTGCAAAGGAGTTCCTCTGGCTTTTGTACCACAGTTCTGTCAAGCTGGATGGTTTGCAGCAGGAGATGGATACCTGGGAAGGAGGGAGTTCACAGGCTGCCTGCAGCCATGGTATGGGCCAGGAGACAGGAAGACACAAATTCCCAGCCTGTCGCTGTCCTTGGGGTAGGGGACGACCACCAGTGTGACTATATCTGTGTTTACCTCAGTCTTCCCATTCATAAAGCAAGGTTAACGATCCCAGTGCTGGCGAGAGCTGGATTCTTATGAGCTGGGACCAAGGGAGAAGTGGGAGCCATGGTCTCCAATACCCTTGAATCTCTGCCCAGTGACCCTAAGGTACCTCCTCAGGGTTCTGACATTTGCCTGCAAGAGGTGTGATCACTCCCTTCAGGACACATGCTCTGATTTTTTTATTTGTTTCCTACATTTTATATCCATTAGGAGTAGCAGTGCCAAGATCCTCATTGCTGTCAGCCGTTGCGTTGCTCCAAAGGATGTCCGTGCTGGACTGTGTGTGATTGAGCTCAGAGGCAGGAGGCAAACTCCACATCAGAAAAAAACCCCAAGATTGAAAACCAAAAACAGTCAACACACCACAATACTAAATGTGAAATCAGGATTCATAAATTTAGTTAGGCTCTTTTCTGGAAGCAAAAAGATAAACTGACTCTTGGTACAGCATGCATAATTCATACTGTAAAAAATAAAGCTCTGGTGGGTCATACATTCCTACAGCTAATTGCTCACACTACAATAAGAAAAAATGCCCCAGTACCACAAAAAGAAAGAATCTCACAGCCTAAACCATCAGAAAAGCAAGTATTTCAAATACAGACACAGAAATGAGCTGAAAAAACATTGCTCAGTCCCATTCAAGCTGTAGTTAATACAAATCCTTCAATATGAGCCTCCCCCTCCTTCTGCTCTTTTAGAAACAGGAGCAGGCACTGTCACTTAGCTGTACTTGCACTGTGAAAACATCTGCCATGAGATGCTGTCTGTATTCTCTCATTTGCTTTCAGAGTATACACAGCTCACATGATACCTTAAATGATGCACCATGTTTTAAGAAAACAAGTGCTGGGGCACAGCAGTGATGGTTTGGGGAAGGTTTTGTTACTGGCAGAGATGGGCACCAGCTACAAAAGGTCTTTTCCATCCACTGCTTCAAGGGGTCCTGATGCCTGTGCACCTTTAGAGAATCAAGTGTGTTAAGTGTGTATTTTAAAATAGCCCCTTCTCCATGTACATACACATACACACAGACATACACGAGTTGAAAATCCCAATAGATAAAGAATCTAAACCCTTTCAAAGATGATTTTGAGCACAATATTAAAGGAGTTCAGCAGAGATACAGACAGTAGGAAAAGGGATTTACAGAACAGGCAGATGCTTTATTTCTAGTTACCTTTCACTCTTAATTCATCTTAAAGGGGTGATGAAATCAGTAAACTGACCTCAGTGTCAGGGGAATGGATCATGTGAGTTGAAGCTGAGGATTTTCCCTGTAGGCAATGTAAAGAAGTAAAGAAAACAAATTCAGCTACTCTTACTTCCACAGTCTGGTTTCTTGAAGATTCCTAATCCCTCTAAACAGCAAATCTTCCCTGGAGCCCTCCGTCAGAGCTGGGCTGGAGAAAATCTGAACTGTGTCAGGTGTGGGGGAAAACCTTGGAGGGACAAAGAGACATCCACAAAACTCTCAATCTCTCTGGCTTTTCTATCACTTTTAGCAGCAAAAGCAGGACACTCCCCTTCCATGTCTCCCTTAATAGATTACCACAGGTGTTTGCTTACTTGCAATGCATTGGAAAATACAGAGGGTTTGGTGGCACCGTATTTCCTTTTTTTGTGGTGTTTCTCCATTGCTGATACCCCGGTGAGCTGCAGCTCTATGAGATGGCAAGATGAAGTAGAGCTGTGCAGGGAAAAAGAATGAACTGCTGGCAAAAATTACATCAGTCAAAACTCTACCCCTAATGCACCCTGTCATTTATAATCACACTAATAAGGCACCAGTGAAGGGCTGTCAGCATCATGAAATATCAGGTGCTAGAAAATACCTCCAAATTCTTCCAAACCTGCTCCAAGCTGTGTTCTCAAGGACTTGATGTTGCAGGTGTATGTGCAGAGACAGGAGTCCAGGGCAATGCTGCTTGATTCCTATAACAAATATATGCAGACTCTGGATATTTTTTTAAGAGATCCATTTTCTTTTTCCATGCAAAATTATTTGCAAAACTTCACGCAGCATTACTGCAGCAAAGGCACAAAGGAGGCACTCTGAGGTGAAAGAATTCACACTACTTAGAAAGCTCTTATCTGTGTCCAGCTAATTGCGTGCAGGTAAGATTGCAGGAGGACACAGACTTGGGATGTCCAGATGTTTCGTCTTGTGTTAAAAACCTGCACTCTTTGCTATTCAGTATTAAAATGGAGGCAATACTATTCAGGGTGCTTCAGTTCAAATCTAACTTGAGGCAGCATTTCAGGCATCTTCTTTTGGGGGCTTCCAGCCTTTTCTCTGTCCTCCCTTTTCACCTCTGCACACATGCATCCATGCTCCAAGATTTCCCATCATTGCTGTTGTTAATGGAGTTTTACTCAGGAATATCGCTGTGAACAGGCAGCTATGGCTCTCCATGTCTGATCCCTAGCTTGCTCTTTGCCTGTGCTGCATTTCTACCCACTGAAGTAGTGAAAAATGCCCAGTACATATTGGTCCAGAAAAGTTTAAGTGCCAAAACAAAAGTATTTGCTAGATTACCAACCTCTAACATAGTTGTTTCAGGGAAAAGTCAAGTGTTCTCATCCCATGCAATTTAGGAGCCACAGTCCAAACACCGCCAGGCAACACAGTCCAAGCTCCTAACACCAATACAAAAATCCGTCAGTGGAAAGCACTAAGTAAGTACAAATTCATGCTACCAATGAAAATGTATTTAGAAAGAGGTTGACATTCATTTAGCAGCATCAGTTTCTTGCTGCATAAGATATCTTTGTCCACACCATTGCAGCCAGATCTGGTCCATCACCCTGCCACCAAAACAAATTCACAAGAACTCCAAAGCTGAGCCTATCCACATGCTTTGACTGACCCAGCAGACAAGCAGCTCTGGGTCAACACCTGATCCTGAACAAACTGGTAGTGTTAGATGAGTTGGTGGTCTAGAGAGCTGAGCTGAATGACTCTGGGAGCATAGCCTTGGACAGCATCTGGGGAAAGCCTAGGAGGGGATGTGAGAAGAGCTGCTCCATCCCTCTGAGACACTGGAAGTTTTGCCTAGGGGAGATGTTGGGCAAGGGTCTGTCAAGGAACAAGAGGGAACTTGGAAGGCAGGGAAGGCAGATTTAAAGCTGAGAGCTGTATTAGTGCAAGATGGATGGTTGCCTTTGCCAACCAGCCCTGATGCTGAGAGGAGAGGAATGAAGCTACATCTTCCTTGTGCTGGGATGCATTAGAATTGAAAACAATCACAGCAGCAAAACAAAACCAGCTCAGCTGAACAGATGCAAATCCAGTGGCAGACACAAGCACAAACCAGGTCAAGCTGCACCCATGCAAATTATGGGTTACCCCAGATCATACTATGTCCACACCAGAGGGTGTGTACTGGTGCGCTGCCAGAATGACCTGAACTCCAGCCTGGGTCCGGGCTGTCAGGCAATGCTTGCCCTGTGGGGACCCTGGCAAACAGCCCCATTGAAGCATGGCCAGGCTCTTGCCAAGTCCCCTCGCCTAGTGCCAGATGCACCCCTCCTTGGAGCCTCTGCCCATAAAGCTACACAGCAAAGCTGCAGAGAGATGAACTAGCCCGAGGGGAATTTTGCCAGTATAGCTAGACTGATAAAGCACTCCTCTTGTGTCAACACAGAATACACCATCTAAAGTGCTCTTCTGTCAGCATAGCTTATCCCAGCATAGTTTTGCCAAAGAAATCCTCGCTTGTGTTTCAGTGAGACTGTAAATCTGTTGTAGTGTGGTTAGGAGCTGCTCAAAGCAACATCACTGCAAACAGCACAAATCCCTTCATCCTCACCAGTTCAAGTTTGTCCCAGGTTTCCAAATCACAGTGGTGTTTTCCAGAAGGGCAGGTATCATCTGCTCTTTCCCAGCCAGCAATAAACTCATCGCAGCCACCACAGTGGCCAGCAAAATATGGCCATGAAGCTAGGGTCCTCCAGAACCCCCAGTGCCCTGGGAACAGCCAGGCTCCTTGTCTATGCACATGGCACCAGTTGCCATTTACGCCTGTGGCTTCTTCCAGCAAAGCAAGCCAAACCTCACCAAGCCTGCAGTGCCTTCTGGAGCCCAGACATGGCCCTGCTTAATAACCGTGGTGTGTAAATAATCACAAGGAGACTTTGCAATGAATGGAAGGGAGGGATGAGTTCACGCTTTTGCTGCCACAGCTGTTGGCCAGTGGTGAGACTGGGTGAAAGAGCCCCAGTTATTGATTTGTCTAGTCATATATATATATAAAACTGCACTAACTGGGGAGGAATAGGGTTTGAGTACTTGCTATCTTAAATCCAGAGTTCACCCTTCCTAAAAGCCAAGTCTCAGCTTCTCAGGAGAGCATGTTGTGCCCATGAGCCTCGTCAGTAGCAAGAACCATGTCTGCACATAAGCAGAGGAGACTTTACCTCTTCAGCAGTCTCAGACCAGCCAAACACCTACTGTGCTCTGCTGGTCTTCCCCAGCTCTGCACTACCTGCGCTGGTCGGCAAAATGCCATCTTCCTCTCCCAAATAACATTTGGGATGTGGTATGTCTTTGTTTATAGTGCAGAAGCAGGAAACACGGAAATGTAAAGCATATCTACAAGCTACAAACACCTCCAGCTTGCCCTGCCCCTGCCCCAAGCTGGCCAGATGTGATCTGGAAGCCCCAAGAGCCCTTGCAGCACTCAACACACCAATTCCCTACTGGAGCAGGCACACTGGCTCCAGCAGAGCAATGACTGGCAGCCTCCCAAAGCCACTGACACATCAAGCTGGTTCAGAGCAGCACAGGGAAAGCTCCCATCTCTGCAGACGTACCCCAAGGGTCTTGCTCAACACAGGAAGGCTGTGATGGCATAGAGGTGATGCCGGCTCTGCTGAGACCTGGGCTGTGGCCACGGCCTCATCTCAACCCCTGGACATGGAAAGTCCCTGTGTGACCCTGTTTAAGTTCTGTAAAGTGGATTGTGGCACATGGCTCCCCCCGCACACACCTCTTCTGGTGGGGCCGGACCATGCCTGAGACCTTTAGGCTCCAGTCTCAGGACCATCCGGGTGAAGCATGCAATTGATGCTCCTTGTAATTTTACCAGAGCTGGTGCCATTGCAAATGCCATTCTTATCTACCTAAGTACAGATCCTCTCCTGAATTGTTAACAATGTCATGTAGCAATTTGTTACATAAGCTCATTAAGTTTTTTAATGTATCTATGTTAATAAGGACATAAATATGGAAATCTTAATTTCAAACCTGTTTCTGAAAGCATTAGCTAGGAGTCTAGTCTGAGAAAAAGCAAACATGACCCAGGAATACAGAGGGACCTATGCAGGTTTTAGGTATCACTGTGATGAACAGAGCAAGAATGGGACTGTCAGGATGCCTGGGTTATGCTCCTCACTCATCAGCTCTGTGACCCTCTAAAAGCACACTCTCAACAGAAGAACTTCAGTAACTTTGCACAAGTCTTCCTATCCTTAGCTATGCTACAGAAACAGGCTACTTTTATTTCTATTATTTTTTTTCTCTTACTGCAGGTGGATGACTAACAAGAATAAAAGGACTCTGGTTCTCCAAAGGAATCAGTGACATTGACTGCAGCCCACCTACCCCCAGTGAACAAACAGAAACAGCAAAATGCATTAAAAGAGAGTTCAGCTGTATTTCACCCACATTAATTTCCAGCATCATTTATAGTAGTAAATGCTTTTCCAGATATATTCATGTTTGGATTGACTTTTTAGTTTGATGGTTTAACATGGGAGAAGATTCACACACCTTGTGATCCTTCCCCAGAAGGAACAGGCCAGTTAGTGAGCTCTCAGACCAGGTTCATCTGCTCTGGTTTCTCCACAATAGCTTCACAAGAAGCAGCTGTGTAAGCTGTATTAATTACGCAGGCACATGAGATAGGTTTATACTGCTATTGATACATCACCACAACACTCTTGGTGCCTGCAGATGGAAGTTAACATTAAATTACCATGCTAGGAAGTTGACTGCTCCACATTAATTCTCTGTGTAAGGCTGTGCTGCCAGAAGATGACAAATCCAGTCTGAAGGCATCTGGGTGCCAGATGAGCAATTCCATGTCCCCAGTGGAGCAAATTTCCCCTGTTGGTTCAATTCTATTACATTTTTCAAGGGGTGAATTGTTTGGAGTAGTGGTGAAGTGCATACTAGGGCAGTACGAAGCATTGTGCTGGTGTACATGCTACACCATGTGCTCCACTGCAGCAGGGATAAACATCTCCTTGCACTCCTGGTGCACGCTGGACACTGCTGCAGTATCTGGATTCACTTACGGTGAATGTGGCCTCAGGCTGCTGTCCTGTTGGTTCTGCTGCACCAACCCAGCTCACCAGTGCCAAAGGTGGTGGCGAGAATTTCTCTTTCATCTCTTCTTTCTCCTTTCTTTGGGCTCCCAGACGCAAGACCCAGCTCCTGGCACTTGTTGGACCCCTCCAGGCAGTGCTTCTGTTGTGTGAATTTTCTGTCAGATTTGTGACTTAGTGTGGCCCATCGAGGACTCCCATGGAGACCCGACATCCAGCCTTCAAATCTTCTTATTCCACATCAGCCACCTAGGACATTAAAATGCACTTCCCTCTCCCATCACCTTCCTTGTTAGATAGAGAAGGAGGCTGTTTCTAAAACTAAGCTTTTTAAAGAAACATTTCAACATGCCACGAACACTGTAAACTCTCCTGGGCAGGGAGTGTCTCTCACTACATATGTATGTATGTATACATACGGATATGTATAGATTTATATAGATAGGGCACATCGTTGGTGGCAAATGAGGGTGGGTGAAGGACGGGGGATTGCTCCTGCTCACAGCCGCCGTGTCTGCCAGACCAAGAAGACACCCTGGCTTAGCCCAGCCTGATGTTGATTCAAGCCAAGGATTCATTGTCTTCAGTCAGAACGGTAACAGGGAAGGAATGGTCTGTTCTGAACACGTTTCACCATTCTTAGCGTTTATAAGCTCTTGCTGACACCGTGGCATTGGTTGGAAGTACCTGGCCTTAAATCCAACCATTTCTAGACATTGTACTCATGAAAAGCTTGCTTCTTGGTGTAATACTGGAGGCGCCTCTCCTGAGCCTGGAGCAGCAGAGCCCAGGCACGCACCCACCTCTGCATCTCACTGCTGGGCTTTCACATGCAAATGCTGCCAAGTGCTCTGCAGCCCCCATCCCTCAAAGTAGCCATCTAGTGTGACAGCGATTGCGAAATACTGCCAGTTGATAATTAGGCAATAATGACCAATGAGAAGGGTATTTCCTGGTTGTTAACTGGAGACTCCTGACCTGGAGGTAGGTATCAGTCACCCAGGAATTATTAAAACATGGAGGAGGAGAAGTGCAGGTCAAGAAGAGCAAACCCCTCAGTTTCTAAGGTGGCCAGTTCTTCTCCATTGCACAACCCATCAGGGAAAGATATCTGTCTCGCACCTGCTCCCAGCAGCAGCTCCAAATGCTGCTCTGCTTTCTGCTCCTCTCTCCCAGGTACTTCCATTTCCCAACTAATCCTGTGATCATGAAGAAATGGCACATAAAGTATTCAAGGATTATCTTCTTTTATTTATTATTTTTTTAATACAGCTGAAATGCGAAGATGCAATTAGCAATAAACTGGGCTCCTGCTGGGCCTGTGTGTACTAATCCTTCCCCACTTCTAAAGAGAAGATTTACACCTACTCTTCTGATTTAAAATTGGGCCCTTTCTCCCATTTAACCCTGGTGCTTGCTCTGCTCTGCTCTCCCTTACAGGTGACTGCATTTCAGTACAATGGCTTTTCCGGGTTAATTAAACTAATGTGAGTTACTGTATTTCCTAAGGGGTGACCATATGAAATTACGTGTTTGTGTTTCTACAGAGAGAAGCACCCAAGTGCAAACTGTCTCTGGTTAGACGATTGCCAGCAACACATTCACCTCTCCAGTGTGGCTATGGGCCAGAACTCTCAGGACATGTCTGAAGGACAAGTAGCAACAAAAATTAACATCCCCATGCCCTACTTACCCACATGGAATCTGGCAAATGAACACTACTCCAAGCACACTGAGGAGCAAAGAACCAGTCAAGATGACATGGGGTGGGAATCCCCCTTTTTCCTTGCAGGGAAGAGGATGCTGCCGCCTGTGTGGTGGCCCAGTCACTTGTATTGATAACCAAGTCACCAGCTCATACAACAGCAAAGGGCTGGGGGACTCTCCCTGCCTCCTGCAAATGTGTGTCTTCAGACTTCTCCAGGTAAAAGTCCTTATGATTGTACCTTGGTAAGCACAGAAAAAATAAAAGAGAAGTTTATGAAATGTGACAATTCATAGAATCACAGAATGGTTTTGGTTGGAAAGGACCTTAAGATCATCTAGTTCTAACCCCTCTACCAGGGGCAGGTACACCTCACACTAGACCATGTTGCCCAAGGCTCTGTCCAACCTGGCCTTGAACACTGCCAGGGATGGAGCAACTACCACTTCGGTGGGCAGCCTGTTCCAGTGCCTCAGCACCCTCACAGTAAAGAACTTCTTCCTTATACCTAACCTGAACTTCCCCTGTTACAGGCAGAGCTGCTGTGGCTGGCTGATCACATCTAGAGCTGTCCAGAAAGGTCTGTCAATTCCTGAGGATCTCCCTGGGCGACCATTCTGAGATGTCTGCAGATTAGTAGTAATAAGTGATCATACACAGGCTATTAAGGACTAAATAGGATGTTTTAAATTCACATCCTTATCCCACTGTAGTTTTCATGGTCTTGCTTGGATTTTGGCTAAAGAAACAGTAGTAAGATAATAATATCGAGGAAATTGCCATGTTCAGAGCATTGAATGTTCAGGATATAAATATAAATCGCTAAAACCTTGGCCCAAAGTTTGCAGTCGTTTTTGTTGACCCATCCTTGACAGACCTGCAAGGATTACTGCTTGTAAACAGCTGGGCTGCACAGAAACTCCATCCTTAGCTATGAGATGGCAACAACTCATGGATCCTGCAGCGCTGACAGCTTTGGCCTGTGGCCTTATCTGCAGTATTCCTGAACTTTACCCATGCTCCAAAACCAAGCTATGATCTTGGTCAAAGCAAGAGATATGAGCACAGAAAAGTCTCACCTCCATCTCAAAGCAAGTGGGTTATTACCAGTAACTGCAGCTGCTCCCATCAATGTCTCTCACTAACCAGCAGCCAAAAATAATACAGAAAAATTAACCTGTTCAAGCAAACATAGTTTGTTTTTTGTTTTCTTTTTTTTTTTAACCTAGTATTCCCTTTTCCTTCTGGCCTGAGGGATGCTGTGAACAGCCCTGTTTAATACACACCATATCCAAATGATCTGTCAGATCATCTCACATGGATGCAGGTGTCAGGCAGGGTGTTCCTCTCCTTTCCCGCCCAGCTTTGTCTCCCATTCCCAGAAAAAGCAGGTAAGTCCTGTTATCCTGTCTGGAGAACACTGATTATTTACTGTGATTTTTTAAGCCAATCATGATACATTGGTCCCAGAAGTACTGAATTTGAGCGGCTTTTCTGGAACACCACTTGGGGATCAAAATTCACTCATTCTTTTCCCCAGGTGATATTATTCCCTCGGGTGGGTATGTTAAACCAGCAACACCAGCAGGAGAATGAAAGGACCTGTTACACTCTGGTGCAAGGAGGTTTTCCCATTCTTCATGGGGAGCACAAAGCCCTTGAACCTAACTAGGAATCATACAAAACAGGATTTATATGCAGCCAAGATTGAGGAGCTATGTTGTGCTACCTTTAAAAAAATATCACAAAGTGATCCACACCCAGCACAAATCAGGGAATAAAGGCTTTTAACAAACAGTTGCTGCTTGTGAATTCTTTAAAAAATATTCCATCCTGTCTCTACAAAAGGTTGGTGAGGAATTTACAAACGGCCTAATCCCCCTCTAATCCTTTAAAATGCCACGCTGTGATCGCACGTGCTGGTTTGTGATTATGTGTCTTCAAGGGCTTGTCTAGATACTTATTAAGAGATACCAACTTGTTTTTGTCATAGAAAGATGAAATTGCTTGATATGTTTTTATTGCACTTTACGTTCTTCTGAAAAGAAGCACCAGGTCTGCTTGGAAAGGCAAAGTCATCCCCATCCTGCCTAATGGCACCGCCACAGCTTCTGGGGACAACCAGGAGCTCTTCCCCACAGAGGAGACCACCACACACTTCGGGTCTGTTGAAGATGCAAGCAGAGAAATGCTCCTTTCCTTGCTCCCTGTCCCAGGTGCTTCTCCTTTGAGAGTGGGCATAGCAATGGCTCATTTGATTTTTCGAAACCTTTTAGGACCTACATAGAAGAAGCTCTAGAGAAAGCACAGAGTATTATTATGTTGTTTGGTGGTGCCCTTAGCATGCACTAGTGGAGACTATGGCTGGTTTAAGTTGTGAGTGATGTTTCTATGTGCACAGATAACCAGGACAGAGCCAACTTTTAACTGTTCATATGTGTTTAATTAGAGCTGCATTTTTAATCCTTTTAATTTGTATCTCTTTCTTAATAACCTCAGCTTGGCAAAGGTTGAAAAGGAGTAAGTTTCATTTGAATATTGGGTAAAACCTGGTAACAGCAGAGCAGATTGTTTAGCAAAAAGGTTACAGCATATTCTTTAAAGACTATGGGAAACAGTTTGGCTCTAGAAAACTCTGGAGCTAGCTAAGCCTGGGTTTTCATCCTTTGAAAATCATTTCAGAGAAGCTTAACAAAAAGCACACTTGGAACTCAATAATCCAAGCTTGCTATGGGAAGTTGAACTAAATCAATGAGGTGTTATTCACCTGCAACCTCAAGGCAAGTAAGATCATAGCAATGTGTTTTACAGCACAGTTCTGAAATCTCACTGCAATCATGTTATATATTCTTATTTAACTTTTGTTGCCCAAAAGGAGAAAAAGTCATTGCAGACTATTGCAATCCCTGCTGATGAAAGGAAACGTCCTCAGAGGTCAAAAAAAAAACAACCTACAGGAATGCTCCAAGCCGAATTAGTGAAAATAGTTTCAGTAATCTCCAAATCTTGAACCCAGAGCTTAAAGAGAGGAATGAACCTATTTCACAAGCACTTGCTGCTTTGTTTCAGATAAATTCGAAGATTCATTTCAGGGAAAAAAAAAAAAGCCCCCCAAACATGCCATTAAATACAAGGTAACTTTAAAAGATAAAAATCAGCAAGTTTTAGTTGTCATGACCACCATGAATTTTACCCAACACACTGGTAGACCTCAGCGCCTGCTGGTATCACAGGAAGACAGACCAGACTCCTCAGCCAGGTGGCTGTGGTTTGGAGGGAACAAGGCAAAGAGATCACATCAAACACAGTGGTTTTCAAAGTCAAGATTTTCTTGACAGTTTTGCTGGGCCATCAAAAAAACACACTTTGGTGTTAAAAATGACCACACTGGAGACTTGTCTGCACCCTTCAGATGACAACTGTTCAAACTCCATTTAGAATACACAAATAGGCATTTGCTGGTTTTAGTGTATCTAACTACCAGTGGAGGGCAGTTCTCAGCATGTTTAGTTTTGGTGATTACACCTTCCAGCAGATGCTGGGCATCACTATGTAGTCAATAAAAGTTTATTTTTTTCATTCCATATGCAGGTCATGTAGAAATAGCCCATGAACTCCAGAGGCTGCTGGAGCTGGCTGGAAGGCAGCAGTGTAGATTCAAAAAGGCCAAGTGTAAAAGCAATGGCTTAATTTGTGCTCTGGCAAATGACAGCATCCTTATCCTCAGGACAACTCTCACACCACCAGCAGCCATGCAAGCTTCCACATAACCTCATTTTTCATTTCTGAAGACGCCCAGTTCATGGACAACCCTCTGTCCAAGCCACAGCACTGAGGATGCTCATCGCTCCTTCACTTCTGATATGATTCTTTATGAATTCTTGTGCCAAATGCAGAAGGCTCACTACTACTTTCAGGCAGCATTCCTTCCCTTGGGAGTGCTGATGCCTATACTTACATTAACTATAAAGACATGTCTCTGCATGAAACCTGTTGCAGCTGTTGCATATCTGCATGAAGTGATCTTCAACAATTGTTGTGTGAGCAGCATGTCTGCACAACTTTGATTCTCTCTGACTACTTCAATTTTGTCTCGGATTGTTGTGGCCACATAGCACTGGGATGTTTTGAAATCAATAATCAGTGCTCCGGTCATACTGCTTGCTCAACATTGCTCCATGTCTGTGCTGTCCGTGTTTGATGGGGGATTTCATGCTGGGTATTATATGATACTTCCCAGAAGGCATTAGAGTTCTCAGACAAAATTATATAGTTTTCATAATTCCTTTTGTTCATCCCATCACTCAGTTGTTTTCGTATGGACCATTTTCTGACACTGTGGAAGAACAAGGATAATCCTTGTGATCAGGAAATGCCACCATCCTAGAAAAGCACACAAAGCCTACCACACCAGAGGAGGGTTGCAATGGCTTTGTGCAGAGGGATATAGGGCAGAGTATTGCAAATACACTGCTTCCACTTCTCCTAGGAAAAAGCTAACCAGTGTGATACTGAGAGTTCAGCTGTCAAGAAGAACTTTCGATCAAAGAGATAAACCTCAGAGGGGGATTCTAACAATAAGACATACTGCTACAACATGGATAGGGGCTGGGCCAATGAATATGCTTTCTTAGGAGGTAGGGGGTTGTGTGATCCCATCCTATTTCCATGTGTTGGGGTGCAAAATAGCATGTGACAGATGCAGCACCATCAAAATGACACATCTGCATGTGCAGGTGGCTCACAGTTGTATTCTGCCTTTCTAAGAACAGGTGATGGTAGTTTGATTCTTCTGGAGTGAAAGAGCAAAGGATTTCATTATTCTGGTTGTTTGGCAGTGGAGAAGTGGTCCATCTCTGACACAGCTACACTGACAAGCCTGTCTCCAAGAGCAGTATCTCATGCAAAGGCACAGCTCCAGAGAGCCAGCAAAGCAGCCAGAGCAAACATGGGAAGAGATCCACCAGTGCTCCTCATCTCACACTCCTACTTTACTGTTGAATCATCACAATTGAAGCCCATTTCCAAAGCAGACCGACAACGTACTCAAATACGAGAGGGTTCGCATCAAGCGCTACTTCCAGACACAAAGGTCTTTGGTGTGAGTGAACACAAACCAACCTACAGTGATGGGAATGGGAGCTAATCCCCACTGACTGTGAGAGGCATGGGCTGTCCCAGCAAAAGCACAATGTGCTCTCAGTGGCACCATGACTTCCACAAGGCTGGCACGCTGCTGGAACACGTTGCCCTTCCAGCACTGCCCTGTGCCTCCTTGTAGGCTGTTTGCTCAGGCCTCTAACACCACGAGAAGACAGAAGCAACATTTATCAGACTGTACCATTACCAGTTGTAGCTCACAACATGAAGGAACATGATAAAAGCAGAGCAAGTGCCTCCCTGATGCCCTACTGCCTGCAATGCTCTGAAGCCATACACTGATGCCAACCAACAGCTTGAGTAGGATGTCGACCTAGCAAGCAAGCCAGATCATTGTGCCATCTCCTCAAAAAATCCTTCTCTGCCTTTGATATGTTAATCCTGCATAAGGCAAATTCTCCCATTAGAATATAGTCCATTCTGGTCTCCATGCAATCTGCATCATCCAGTTCAAAGTTAAATTAAAAATCCCAACCTGTGTGAATGTTGCAATCACATTATGAAATCTGTAAATCTATTTTTAATGTCTTAATGCTGCTCTAGTTGAACAAGACAAAGAGACTGCTGCATTGCATTTGCTTTGCACTTTTTTAGATTCTCATGCACTAGTTAAATATTCACTCTGCAGTGGTTGCATTTCCAGTACCACAAGACCCTAAAATAGAAGACAAGTTTTTCTTTCCCTCTTTTGTGTTTAAAATTCCAACTACAGGCAACTTGACTTGGAGATCTCTCCAAATCAAATGTGGAGTGCTAAACATTGCAAGGAGACCTGCTGAAAATGTTTCAATGTAATACAGATGCCAGAAAATAGGATTGAAATTCCAAACACAGCTATTGGCAGTGGGTTTAGGGGTTGATGGAGCCAAATATTTTATTTCATTTCAAATTTAAGATATATTAAATGTTAATTCTGTGAGTAGCTTGTTTTTAAGAAAGTATTTGAACATAGCTGGAACAACTCAAGCAATGGGCACAGCTCAACTATCCCAAAACAACGTTTTACAGAATTAGTTTGCACTTTTCATTTGCATCTGGAATGGCAACAAGCTCTGAAGCACTGGAATTTTCTGTGGAACAAAACCTCTGTTTTCTGACCAAGTCTCTTTGAAAAATCAGTGTATTAAACAGTCAAATACATCCTGCTGTTTTGACTTGAGAGTCATCTTATTAAAGGACAGGCGCTGGCTCTGCACTAGCTTCCCCCTTTTTGCACTCCATCTCTTTATTACCACTAGTGTTTCTCCACTCACAATTATGACGTGGTCCCTGTTATTAAGTGCACACAAACTATATACATACAAAACCAAAGAAGAAGGAAAGGACAATAGAGAGACCATAGATTTATCCTGCGATCACAGGATCTTCAAGGCAGGCACTAGAACAAAATTCTGTACTATCCAGACCATGAGCAGCAGTTATTGCTGCATGGATGCCCGTGCAATGCTGTAACATCATTTCCTCACTGTTACATGGAGTTACAGGAAATTAGTGTGTGTTTCTGCAGGTAACAGAGGGGAAAGCTTTAGCACTACTGTTACAGAATCACAGATGGGTTTGGGCTGGAAGGGACCTTAAAGCTCATCCAGTTCCAACCCACTGCCTCAGGCAGGGACACCTTCCACTAGAGCAGGTTGCTCCAAG
>NW_009911233.1:0-554 GCF_000696875.1 Nestor notabilis | reverse complement strand
GGTGCCAGCCACAGCTTCTCTGGGCACCCTGTGCCAGCGCCTCAGCACCCTCACAGGGAAGAACTTCTGCCTCAGAGCTCATCTCAGTCTCCCCTCTGGCAGGTTAAAGCCATTGCCCCTTGTCCTGTCCCTACCGGCCCTTGTCCAAAGCCCCTCTCCAGGTTTCTTGTAGCCCCTTTAGGCACTGGAGCTGCTCTAAGGTCTCCTGGAGGTTTCTCTTCTCCGGGCTGAACAACTCCAGCTCTCTCAGCCTGTCCCCAGAGCAGAGCTGCTCCAGCCCTCGGATCTTACCTGTAGCGTTTATTAAGCTTGGAAAGCTGAGATGACTTACAGCACAGTGAGGGGGTTTGAGAAACTTTGGGCAGCAGAGAAATGGAGAAGGATGTTTTAGAAGGGAAGAAGCTCAGTTCGGGCTCCGCGAGGGTGTCTCCAGGCCGGCGCCGCATCCCCGCTGCTCCCGGCCGCTCCCTGCGCTGGACTTCGGGTGCCACCGCATGGATAACGCGGCCAAGTGCAGCTTCTGTTCGGTCCCTGCGCGCAAACCCAAAAGCGGC